>NW_028170110.1:0-57500 GCF_963971535.1 Notolepis coatsorum
TCAATCAATCAATACATGTCTCTCTCCTCTTTCATGAGGCGGAGCTGGGGACGAGACGGGGGTCTTTTGTCACATAACACACGCGCGCCCAACACTCCACAGAATGAATGAATGAATGAATGAAAACTTTATTTAACAGATTGCAGAATGGGTACAATACAGTACGGCTCAATACATACAATTGTTAAGGGGATGCAGACCAGAGAAAGACGTTTGTCTTGTTTCCATCAGGGTCCCCCATTTTCAATTCATATAGACACACGCACACACACACACACACAGTCTAGGACGGTGATAAGTGCCGGCCAGGGTATACGGCGCGACAAGTAATTTTTGTGTCTTCGCGCCGTATACCCCGGCCGGCACTTATCACCTAGACTTTGCATAATAATAGGATGCGCGCACTTCTGCCTCAGTGACGTGGCCTAAACGGCGTTTAACCGCGTTTGACCACCACTGCATGCCTGACTGTTACCCCTCGATCCTGACAGAGTATATACATATGATGGGGAGGGGACTGTACATTAGGAGGGGGTGGGTGGGTGGGTGGGAGAGAAATATACATACGGCGGGGAGGGAATATATACATGCGGTGGGGAGGAGACTGTCTATTAGGAGGTGGTGGGGGTTTTGGGCATTTACGGTGGCCAGTTTCGAATTGCAGCCTCCCGTAGGTGCTCTTTAAGAGCGGTTTTGAATGTGGGCAGGGATTCACATTCCTTTACAGCTTTGGGTAGGGCGTTCCACATTGATGTGGCATAATTGCGAAACGTGTTTAGTCCCTTGTTTGAGCCGAATCTGGGTTTAACATGATTTGTGGAGCTCCCTCTGGTGTTGTGGTTGTGGCATTCACTGACCTTTGGGAAGTATTTTGACATGTACATGGGTACCTTAGTCGTATAGTGTATCTTGTAGACCAGGCCCATTGCAAGTTGCTGTACTCTGTCGTCTACTCTAAGCCATCCTAGGTTGTCAAAGTGGGCAGGGGTGAGTTGGGTTCTGGGGGTAAGGTCAAGTAGTAGTCTGACCAGTTTGTTTTGTGATGTTTGTAATCTTGTTTTAAGCGCCTTTGAGGTTTGATTGATTGATTGAAAAGTTTATTAACAGATTGCAGAATGGGTACAGTACAGTACAGCTCAATATATACAATTGTTAAGGGGATGCAGACCAGAGAAAGACTTTCGTCTTGTTTACATCAGGGTCCCCCATTTTCAATTCATCATAACATATATGACATACATGACATACAGATAGACAGTACTGCTACATCTATACATTTATGACATATCAGATTTGCAAATACAGTACTGTTTGTGATACAAAAAGTGTCCAGAAAAAGAGTGTATATACATTTGACGTAGAAACTGTACATTGGTGGAGGTTGGGTGGGTGGGGTGGGGTTGGTGGGTGGGGGCTGTACATTGGAGGGGGGGGGGGGTTGGGGTAGGGGGGGACACTGTACACTGGAATATTGACAAAGCCATACATGGTAATGTACTGTACAACTGGGTTAAGACATTTGTAGGGGCCAGTTTCGAATTGCAGTCTCCCGTAGGTGTTCTTTGAGAGTGTTTTTGAAAGTGGGTAGTGATTCACATTCCTTTACAGCTTTGGGTATGGCGTTCCACATTGATGTGGCATAATTGCGAAACGTGTTTAGTCCCTTGTGTGAGCCGAATCTGGGTTTCACATGATTTGTGGAGCTCCCTCTGGTGTTGTGATCGTGGTATTCACTGACCTTTGGGAAGTATTTTGACATGTACATGGGTACCTTGGTCGCGTAGTGTATCTTGTAGACCAGGCCCATTGCAAGTTGCTGTACTCTGTCGTCTACTCTAAGCCATCCTAGTTTGTCAAAGTGGGCAGGGGTGAGGTGGGTTCTAGGAGTCAGGTCAAGCAGTAGTCTGACTAGCTTGTTTTGAGATGTTTGTAATTTGTTTTTTAGTGCCTTTGAGGTGCTTTGGTACCATGAGGTGCAAGCATAGTCGTAGTACCCTTGAATGAGTGCTCCTGCCAGAGTCTTCAGGGTATTCTTGTTTACCAGAGAGGAGATCCGGTACAAGAATCGAGTTCGTTGGTTGACTTTTTTTATTACATTGGATGCCATTTTGTCACAGGAAAGATTTGCCTCTAGGATGGAACCTAGGTAGGTAATTTCATCTTTCCTTGTGACAATATTGTCACCCACTGTAACCGAGAAGCCGTCGGTCTTGCTGAGTTTGTTATTTGAACCGAAGAGTATGGACTCAGTTTTGCCCATGTGTAATGATAGTTTGTTGTCGGCGAGCCATATGCAGATTTTGCCTAGTTCCAAGCTGAGGGCTTTTTCAGCAGCAGGGCTACTGCTGCAACTTTTTCTTGTCAGAGACCAGCAGGGCTGAGTCGTCCGCAAACAGGAACAAGTTGCAGTCACAGGCTGACGACATGTCATTTGCATAAATTAGGAACAGTAGCGGTCCTAGTATGCTTCCTTGTGGAACACCACAGCTCACTGGGAGGGGGGGATAGAGTACCGTTTACCTCTACCATCTGTTCTCTCCCCTCCAGGTAGGATTGCATCCAGCTCACTGATAAACTATCAAAACCAATTGCTTTTAGCTTGTCAATGAGAATGGAGTGATTGACAGTGTCGAAGGCCTTTTGTAGGTCCAGCATGACCATGCCGCAGTATTTGCCCGCGTCACCTCTTGTTTGATGTGGTCGTTCAAATAGAGGAGGCATGTGTCAGTGGAGTGGGACGTTCTGAAGCCAGATTGGAATTCGTAGATAAAAATTTTTTGCCGCCAGGTACTTTTCGACCTGTTCGTAGACTATTTTCTCCATGACTTTCGAGATGGAGGTAAGAATAGAAACTGGGCGGTAATTGCCTGGGTCTAATTTGCTGCCCTTTTTGTGCAGAGGGGTCACTCTCGCAATTTTGAAGTCCTTGGGGACGTGTCCCTGTTTTATGGAGAGGTTTATTATGTGTGTGATGACTGGGGTGATGGCGGCTGCTGAGTCTCTGAGGAATTTGGAGGGGATGTTGTCATGGCCAGTGGCCTTGTTGGGTTGGAGGGCGCTAAATTTTTTAAGTACCATTTCAAGTTTGAAGTCGTCTTTGTGGACCCCTAGGTTTTTGTAGTATGCTACTATGTGTTCTACCCCATAATGCCCTGCCATAGCGGCCAGTATTTCAGTCTGTTTCTTTGAATTTTTTGTTCAACCACGTGGGTTTGGAGTTCACTGTTTGAGCTTTTGGAAAGCTTTGTCTGACTTTTATGAAGTTCAGAGCATTTTTTGTCTCTGGTTTTCATAGCGGCCAGTATTTCAGTGTGCATCCATGGCTCAGCGCGATTTTTAACCCTGGTGGTTCTTAGGGGGGCCATGTTGTTGAGTATTGTTGTGAATTTGGTTTTGAATCCAAGCCATGTTTCTTCAACCTGTGCACCACTGAGTTCATCTGACCAGTCCAAGCTCCCCAGTTCTAGGTTAAAGGCCTCTCTAGAGTATGTTTTGAGGTCCCTAGATGTGACTGTTTTGTGACAGCCGGCCTTCTGTCTGAGACAGAAAGGGAGGATGGGAGAGAGGGGGGGAGAGAAAGAGAGAGAAAAAAAGAGTGTGTGTGTGTGTGTGTGTGTGAGAGAGACAGAGGAGAGAGAGAGACAGAGAGAGAACATGTGAGAGAGAGAGAGAGACACACACACAGAAAGATAGAGAGAAGATATGGTTCCCTATTTAAGAGAGTTGTGTCCTGCAGGCTGTGGTGAATCCTGCTTCCTGCAATGGCAGACACAGGCGGACATGGCCGGTTAGCCTTCGGAGAGGTGTTAGTTGGACAATGCCTAGGCTAACCGGCCATGTCCGCTTCCATTCATTGTGCTAAGCTAGGCTAACGTGCAGCCAGATAGCTTTCTAGTGAACGCACAGAGAGGAGACTGGTATCTATCTTCTTATCTCTCTCTGGAGACGACGGTAAGCTAATTTCCCAAAATGTTGGCGTGTTCCTTTAACCCTTTCACTGACACACGACAGAAGGTTAGCTAATGATGCTAATGATGGAGCATCGCCGTCGGTTGTGTGATAGTAAAGGGCTAACCGTCTGTATTGTCACAGTGAAAGGGTTAACCGGCTGTCGTGTGGCAGTGAAAGGGTTAACAGCACATGGGATAGTTGCATCAGAGCCGTGTCGGCAGACTGTGAGTGATGGCGTCCGTTTAGTGGCGTGTCCGAGCCCTTAGTGACTGAGCAGCTAGACCCCAACAAGGCTTTTAAAAAGACATCAGCGATGGAGGGAGGGTTAATAATTTAAACAGAAGGTAAAACCACTTGTCCGATTTCAGTGTAACAGGACCCAAAAGCTGCTTACTGCTGACACATGAAGTGTCAGCTTGGACACACCGAGTAGCCTTCATCAACCTTTAGGCCACCTGTCCTTGAACTAGTATGGTCAAAGGTGTATATATATATATATATATATATATATATATATATATATATATATATATATATATATATATATATATATATATATATATATATATATATATATATATATATATATATATATATATATTAGTGCTGTCAATAGATCCGCAGCGCTAACAGAAAAAAAAACTGTCCATCTGTTAACAAATGTCTTGTTACACCTGGCGCAACTAACTCCTCGTCAACAGAAATATCTCTACTTGACGTGTATTGTGTCTAGCAAAATAAAAGCTTTCCCATAGAGCTCAGCATGATGTTTGAAGTGCTGCATTCTCAGCTATTTGCTGTCTTCTTCTGTGTTTTCTTCTCGTGGAACAACAGAAAGTTATTTTGCTTGATCGGTGCTGTCAGAAGTCTGTCATTTGATTCAAGCACTCTTCCTGAAATTGTTGTACTGCTCTTGTCCCGTAGACTCGAGTTGATGGACAGATACGGCAGCAGCCGCAGACTCACACACCTTATTGTCTAATGTAACCAGGTCTTTACTGCCCTCCTCAGAGGGATTCCCATTGCTCAGCAACACCTCCATCAGGTCTTTGGCATGGCGTTGACATTGGTGCTGAGATGCAGATCCTTTCTTGTGATGAGGACGTTCCTCACAATCATCGTTTGTTCTTCACAATCAACTGTTGTTTACAGTTCTCATATCTAACTCTAGTTCTCCACATATTTATTGTCTCATTGTGTGAAATATCATATAAGATATGCTCCAATCATGTTTATTTTATTTGTATTCAATTACTCATTCATGAAAACCTATGTACAGGCACCAACATCACCATTCTAGGTTCAATAGAATAAAAATTATTTTTGCCATACCAGAATATTCAAAACGGCAAATTTTGGCCAATCATAGTCGACCATCCAAATCCTTAGTCTGGGACAGCCCTAATATGTACATACATACCAACTATTCGCCTTTTTTATTCTCCACCCATCCATAGCAACACTATTATCACCGACATCTAAGAAGGGAGATCCCCCCTTGAACGGCCCTTCTAAGGTTTCTCTCCTCCACATCGCCTGTGATGCTTTTTTTCCCTATTGCTAGGTTTTTCCTTACCTTTGCTGGGGTATGTCTGGGAGTGTTGCCTTTATTAGTTTACATTTATTTTGGATTTCATGGTGGGTTTTTTGTTCTTGATTTATTGGGATGTTTCTTCTTGAATGGTTTAAAGAAGACTTGTCCGGCCCATGGGGACATTAACCTGTGATTTCGGGCTTTACAAATCAATTTGATTTGATTTAATATGCATTTATATGTCTAGTGATACAGGCATAAAGACACTATGGTCAGGCACTCTACTACTGGCCGCTGAGCAGCTAACACTGGAGCAGTTAAAGCTGAGGTGCCTTGCTCAAGGGCACAGCTAGCAGGCACGTGCACACATAGAGCCCAACGGGTGCACAAGCACCTGCCCTTTTGTGCCTCCGAAAAAAGTGTCGTTTTTATGCCAATTATTTTTACCATATTTTCTTTTTTTACCTCCATATAGAGAGTGATCTGCAATCTGCTTGGGTTGGGGGTGCAATTCCTAACAGGCTCAACCATATGGATAAAAGTTCCCATATTATGTGCATTACACAAACTAAAAACAGATATTACATAACATTACACAAACTAAAAACAGATATTACATAACATTACACAAACTAAAAACAGATATTACATTACATTACACAAACTAAAAACAGATATTACATTACATTACACAAACTAAAAACAGATATTACATTACATTACACAAACTAAAAACCGATATTGTCTGAATTACTAGAAGAAAGAAATGCACCACCTTTGGCTGATAGTAATTTATTAATTTCATAGGATTTCTTTTGGTCTAATAAATGTTTAAGGTTCTTAGATGGATCCCCTGCTGCCTCCTCCTCCTCCTCCTCCTCCTCCTCCTCCTCCTAATCCTCCTCCTCTTCCTCCTCCTCCTAATCCTCCTCTTCCTCCTCCTGCTCCTAATCCTCCTCTTCCTCCTCCTGCTCCTCCTCTTCCTCCTACTCCTCCTACTCCTCCTCATCCTCCTCTTCCTCCTAATCCTCCTCTTCCTCCTCCTCCTGCTCCTAATCCTCCTCTTCTTCCTCCTCCTCCTCCTCCTGCTCCTAATCCTCCTCTTCCTAATCCTCCTCTTCCTCCTCCTCCTCCTGCTCCTCCTGCTCCTCCTCCTCCTCACTCCCCTCCTCCTCCTCCTCCTCCTCCTCCTCCCTCCCCTCCTTCTCCTCCTCCTCCTCCTCCACCAGGGGTCACTGCAGGGAGCCACAGGGAGCAGCGTATTGGCTCATATTAAATGGCAGGCCATGCATTATGCAGCAGCTTAGGCCACCGCGCAGGATCTTCATGTCCTCGGCTACAGTCCACTTGTCGCTGCTCTGGTCGTAGCGCTCCACGTTGGAGATGGTGCTGTAGCCATTCCAGCCTCCGACCACGAAGAGGAGGTCGTTCAGCACCGCAATGCCAAAGCTCCAGCGGGGGGTGAGCATGTTGGGCAGGGCGCTCCAAGAGTCAGTCAAGGGGCTGTAGGCCTCCGCGCTACGCAGGGTGTGTCCACCGTCCCACCCTCCCACCTGAGGACAGGACACATGAGAGGAATGTTTTAGTGTGTGGCTCAGGCAGGCAGACACTGTATTAATCCATTTAGGGAAATGAGGGCATCACAGCAGCATTGCAAGTCAAATGATACATATCTATAGAAATATCTAGTATAAAGCATTTGTCTCTGTGTGCACCTACCGCATAGACATGTTCTCCGTATGCAGCGACTCCCACATCGCCACGCCTGCTGCTCATGGGGGCGATCAGAGTCCACTGGTTGGTGTCTGGGCTGTAGCACTCAGCTGTGAGCAGATCCTCGTCCCTGTTCCAGCCACCACAGATGTAAACCTGTAATAAAAAAGAATATTCTAATTTAGTTTATATATTCCATTTGATTTCATTCTACTTTAATTGTCTGTTAATGTTGATGCACCAAAGGACCCAGACACATCTTTTGTATGTGCAAGCTTACTTATATAAATAAATAAAGACATTTATGATTTCTGATCTAACGTTCCTTGGGTTCATCTAGCACCCTGTGTCCCTCAGTTCCACCCACCTTGCCCTGGAGGGCTGCTGCCCCGGCGCGGCTCCTGTGCTCCAGCATGGGTGAGATCACTGTCCACTGGTTGGTTTCAGGCTCATAGCGCTCGGCGGTGTTCAGTACCACGTGTCCGTCACACCCTCCCATGGCGTAGATACAGCTGCCCAACGTGACCACGCTGAGCTGACAGCGGCATGAGTGCATGGGAGCCGCCTGCAGCCAGCTGCGAGTGATGGGGTTGAACCTGCGCACACTGCTGAGAGGCTCTGCGCCGTCCAAGCCACCGACGCAGTAGACCAGACCGTGGAGATAAGCGGTGCCGTGCCACATCCGGGGACTCTCCGCCTCAACGCTCATGTCCATCCATCCACCGGCTCGGATATTGTAAGCCTCCATGGTCAGGATGCCGTGCCTCCAGCCTCCGATGGCCAATAGGACCTCCTGGGGCCGGCGTGGACGCAGCAGGGGGTTTGGGAGCCTGTCGGAGCCAGGGGGGTTCAGGACGCTGATGATGAGGGGCCTGCAGTCGTGGCTGTCCCTCACCACAGGGTTGTTCTGGACGTTGCTCCTGAAGTAGTCAGGCCTCATCAAGCCCATGCGAACCTGGGAAGAGACAAGCAGACAGCGGGTACAACTTAGACATCGGTTGTAGACGGTTTCTGTTGCTAGGGAACAGTTTGGACCCAAATGTTTGAGAACCACTGTACTAGGGAACCTAGTGTTGTTTTAAGGGGAGACCACCCACCTAAAATACCCTTTTCCTGATTTTGGGGCAATTTTGAGATGTTGCCCCTTTACATGTCTTCTTTCAAACTAGTGACAAGAAAACTTAAAAAAAACTGTTGACAGAATTCGGCTATAGGGCGACAATAATGTGGTCAAGAGGCATGGTTTCTATCTTGAGCCTTAACTGGCGTGGTTTATTATTCACATGGCAGAGCAGTAACACTACAGGTCTCCTCTCACTGAGAGGCTGGGGGAAAGAGAAAGAATGGGAGGAGACATCTATATTTATACTCGTCACCTGGTGGTGTTCCTGAGTGGCTCCGCCCAGAGCGCGGGGTACAGTAATCGGTTGTGTTGTTTGTTACTAAACTGTTACTACTACTACATCATTATTATTATGTTATTATGTTATTCAGTTATCAGGCATGTGTTTAGGTTGTCTATTACTAATGGTTTGATTGGGTGTTGTGTTTGTAAATAGCGGTTTCAAATAAAAATGTATGGCATTTTACAATACAGAACTTTGAAGGCATTTTCCCAAAGGGTAAACATGTACCATTTCCCTAGCATCTACACACACCAAACTTTCCACCTTTATTCATATCTATATCCTGCTTCTTTGTGCCAAATGGTTTATTGATATATCATACATAGCCTGATTTACAGACAATACAAAACTTTAAAGGCGTTTTTCTCAAAACGAGATTTTATGAGTTTGTATTACACATAAAACAAAAAATCTCAATTTCTCTAGTACCTCCACACACCAAACTGGCCACGTTTCCTCCTATCCATATACCACAACTTTCTGCTAGAGGATTTTTTGATATATCACTCATCCAGATTTTTAGAACATTTTATGACTAGGGGGTCATAAAAGGTCATAAATTCCTGTTCGGGTGGCATATCAAAAAATGCTCTAGCAAAAAGTTCGGTATTTAATGTAGTAACATGAAAAACCATGAGAAAATATCTATATATCATCCATTTTTTCTAAATTCTATTTGGGGTAACATGCAAAAAGAGGCCATTTTGAATAGACAAAGCCCCTTTTTGGGTAATAAAATTATGCGACCAAAAAATTTTTAATACATTTTTTTTCTTTTTTTACTATTCTAAACAATTAAGATGTTTGCAAATGATTTCATCCTTTATTATTTGTTTTCCCTATCTAGGTGGGTGGTCTCCCCTTAATGTAATGCACAGTAATACAATTAGTTACCTTGGGCAGCAGCAAATGGATGTGTGTTTTACGATCCTCGCGGGAGTGGTCAATCCAACGGAGGACGGCCTCGAACACCGTCTCCTCGCTCTTCACGTTCAGATCATCCCTCTCGATGATGTCCACCAGTTGCTGCAGGGACAGCTCCACAAACTCCTGTGAGACGTGCAACATCTCCTCAAAGTGGCACACGATGCAGAGATGGGCCTTGCGCCTCAGGTCAGGGCAGCAGTAGATGTCCATGAACCTCCAGATGCCGACACAGTTTTCCAGAGACAGCTGGCCTTCTAGGAAGTCAGAGCATGCTCCTACTATGCCAGTGACGAGAAGCTGGTCTGCAGCCACCAGAAGCTCTTCCACGTTCTCTGCTGTCACCAGCACAAAGCGTGTGTAGGAGTACTCTATGATGAGCTGCATCATCCCCGGGGACACCCCAGGGATAGTGTAGACTGCTTTATCTGAGTCGCTCCAGCGAGTGAAGAGGGCTCTGTGGGATGCAGAGTATAGAGATATCTGATGAGTAAACAGTAAGCAACATTCTGTCCTGTGTAGTAATACATTTTCACTGTAGAAGTATAGGGTCTTAGCACAGTAGAAGTATAGTATATTTTTACAGTAGAAGTACAGTATAGTATCTGTTTACAGTAGAAGTACAGTATAGTATCTGTTTACAGTAGAAGTACAGTATAGTATCTGTTTACAGTAGAAGTGCAGTATAGTATATTTTTACAGTATAAGTACAGTATAGTATCTGTTTACAGTAGAAGTACGAAGTACAGTATAGTATCTGTTTACAGTCGAAGTACAGTATACCGGTAGTATCTTTTTACAGTAGAAGTACAGTATAGTATATTTTTACAGTGGACGTACAGTATAGTATCTGTTTACAGTAGAAGTACAGTATAGTATCGGTTTACAGTAAAAGTACAGTATGGTATCTGTTTACTAACCAAGCTAACCTGAACCTAGCTAACCTGAACCAAGCTAAGCTGAACCAAGCTAACCTGAACCAAGCTAACCTGAACCAAGCTAAGCTGAACCAAGCTAACCTGAACCAAGCTAACCTGAACCAAGCTAAACTTACCTGAAATAGTCACTGCAGTCACACAGGAGGGCCTTGTGGGCATTCAACTCAGTGCTGTTGACTTTAATAACCACATCACAGACCCTTCCCTCCAGAGGCAGCTCATTGAGGATTGTACAGGACATTGTTTCCTTTTCCATGTGGGGATTTGAAATTGTATCTACAGAATATATTCAAGCTTACAGACAAATAGCCGGAAACAACAAGTGAGATCTTCACTTATCTTCTGAGATCTGAGAACTTCTTCTTCTTCTTATTTGAATTTCCGGCAGTGTAGACGCATCGTGGCGTATTACTGCCCTCCACAATTCTTGCTTCGCCCACACTTGAGAAAGTTTACACTCCTCTTCTTCTTCTCATCTTCAAAACACATTTCTATCGTCTCTGTCTCCTTCTTCTCTGCTCCTCTTGTCATACAATCACAATACAAACATCATCTCTTCTTCTTCTTCTTCTTCTTATTTGAATTTCCGGCAGAGTAGACGCATCGAGGCGTATTACTGCCCTCCGCAATTCTTTTTATGGGCTCTTCTTCTTCTCCTTCTTCTCCTTCTTCACCTTCTTTTTCTTCTTCTACTGGACCCCGTCATCAACTACATTGTCCATTGGAGTGCCTCTACTGCTGCTACTTCCTGTCTGAGCCCCCCTCCGCGGGACCCTCCTTGCCCCCTGCTATCTTATCCTGGGCCGCTTTGTCCCTCGCAGCCCTGTCCCTCGCAGCCCCCTCAGCCAACTCTTCACACACCTCCCTCCAGTCCAGACCTTCCAATCCCAGATGTTGAACCGCTATCCTAACAATCATCTTCACCATCTCTGTTCTACCCGTAACCTCTGCCATACCAGTAACTACCCCTGCCACGAAGGCCACAATACCTAATTTCTCCTCCCTTCCCCTGTCTCTTTCCACCTGCTCTACCCTCACTGCCAAATGCCCTCCTTCAACCCCCTGCACCCTTTCTTGGCTCCCCTGTCCTGCCCTGCTAACCGCCCCAGCATACGTCAACTTACCCTCCCTTCTCTCTCTCCGATCCGCGACCTGCTTCATCATCACCTCGCACCCCCGAAACGCTACACTGTGCTCCCCACCACACCTACAGCACCTCGGCTTCACTCCCTCTCCACATTTCCCATATTCATGTTCCCCGCCACACCTAGCGCACCTCATCCCCTTCATACACGTGGTAGCTATATGGCCAAACCCCTGGCACCTATAGCACCTAAGAGGATTATGAACAAATTCCCTAACCCTATACATCCTACGCCCTACTAATACCTCGCTAGGAACAACCCCACCCTCAAACGTAATCACTACCGTCCCCGTCACTGCCCTCTCCGCTCCCCTCTTCATCCTTGCTGCACTCTTAACTATGCCATTACGCCTGTCCTCCTTTAGCTCTTGAATATATACTGTACACAAATGTTCTAGAATGTTCTATTATGACATCATACTGTGACATCACAAATGTTCTAGAATGTTTGATTATGTCATCATACTGTGACATCACAAATGTTCTAGAATGTGCTATTATGACATCATACTGTGACATCACAAATGTTCTAGAATGTTTGATTATGACATAATACTGTGACATCACAAATGTTCTAGAATGTTCTATTATGACATCATACTGTGACATCACAAATGTTCTAGAATGTTTGATTATGACATCATACTGTGACATCCAGTGATGGGAATAACAGCGTTATAAATAACGGCGTTAGTTTTTTCAGTAACGAGTAGATTACTCTTCCAATCTTAATAACGCTGTGTTACTATGATTGAAGCTGTTTTTTTCATCAGACAGATCTCTGCGCCAAGAAGCAATACTTTTTTTCCTTGGTTAGTGGGCAGTGCGCGATTGGCTGAGGTTGAGTAAAATGTCATGGTAAGCCAATCAGAGGTAGAGGTGGGCGGGTGTTCGAAATAATCCAGAGTCTGACACACAGCGACAACACAAGATACAAGATACAAGATACAAGAGTTTTATTTGTCACGGCATACAGTTATACAGTGAAATGCGGGGGGTCTCGCCCGCAACGATGTGCATAATACAAGTAATAATAATAAGAGTCCAACCAATAGAGCGACATAGTGCAATAAACAAGTAAACAGAGTAGGGCATATCAGTATCTGTACATGAGCTATTTACAGAGCATGGTAGGACATGCTAGGTCCTGTGGCAGTGCAGTACACTGTTAGCTACGGATGAGGCATTGGGTCTTTATGTACACTGCTATACAATGCTATATTATACAATCTCAAGCTATACTATTCTTAAAGTGACCTTTCCTTCTGTAAAGTGTCCATAGTGTGAGCGTGTGCAGCATGAGTGTGTGTGTGCTCATGTTAAAGTGGCTGCTAGTGTGTGAGCGTGTACAGTGTGTGTGTTGTGTGTGTGCTCATGTGTGCTTGTGCGTGGAGAGTTCAGTGTTCAAGGCTCTGATGGCCTGGGGGAAGAAGCTGAGCCTAAGTCTCTCTGTCCTCGTTACTGGTGCTCGCAGGCGTTTGCCTGACCGCAGCAGCATGACCAGGCTGTTGTTGGGGTGGTGAGGGTCTTTCATTATCCTGCAGGCTCTGGATTTGCACCTCTTGTTGTATAGGACCTGCAGGGTTGGTAGTGCAATACCCGTGGTACGCTCGGCTGAGCGCACCACTCTCTGTAGGGCCTTCTTGTCCTGTGCCGTGCTGTTGCCATACCAGGCAGTGATGTTTCCAGTCAAGATGCTCTCTACAGCTCCGGAGTAGAAGGACTGGAGTATCTTCCCAGATACTCTGAACTTCCTTAACTGTCTCAGGTGGTAGAGGCGCTGCTTTGCCTTTTTTACGACTGAGTCTATGTGTGTTGTCCATGTCAGGTCCTCTGAGATGTGGACCCCCAGGTACTTGAAGCTGCTCACCCTGTCCACGGTAGCCCCGTTTATCCTCAGTGGTGTGTGTGTCTCCTGCTGTCTCCTCCTAAAATCCACGATCAGCTCCTTGGTTTTACCAATGTTCAGGAGCAGGCTGTTGTCCTGGCACCAGCGTTCCAGTACCTCAACCTCCTCCCGGTAGGCCTTCTCGTCGTTGTCCGAGATCAGCCCCACCACCACTGTGTCGTCCGCAAACTTCACTATGGAGTTGAAGCTGAACTTGGCCACACAGTCGTGTGTGTATAGTGAGTACAGCAGGGGGCTCAGATCACAGCCCTGGGGGGACCTGATGCTCAGAGTGATGGTTTTGGAGGTCTGACCCCCACCCTGACCGCCTGGGGCCTTTCGCTCAGAAAGTCCAGTATCCAGGCGCTCAGAGCGGAGCTCAGACCCAGCTCGATCAGCTTGTCCACCAGTCTGGTGGGGACTATGGTGTTGAACGCTGAGCTGTAGTCAATGAACAACAGTCTCACATAGCCCCCCTTCTGTCGGTCCAGGTGAGAGAGGGTGCTGTGCAGTACTTGGGAGACCGCATCATCAGTGGACCTGTTTGGCCTGTATGCAAATTGCATAGGGTCCATATCACTGGGGAGGGAGGCACAAATGTGATCCTTGACCAGCCTCTCGAAATATTTCATGGCCACAGAGGTGAGTGCCACCGGTCTGTAGTCATTGAGACCTGTTGGGGAGGGTTTCTTTGGTACAGGGATGATGGTAGACATCTTGAAGCAGGCAGAGACCACTGACTCCGCCAGGGATCGATTAAATATGGTGGTGAACACAGGGGCTAGCTGGTTAGCACAGGACTTAAGTATGCGTCCTGTTATTCCATCTGGGCCAGCAGCTTTTCTGGTGTTCACCTGCATAAATGCTCTTCTCACACTGTGTACCGACAACGAGAGAGCGTCCCCCGCCCCCCGCGGTTGCCCCCCCCCCCTCCACAACAGCCGGCGCGCCAGTGACGTCACTAGCCGTTGAGCTAGCGGCGCCACTGTCAACACCAAACCGAGCGTAGAAAGAGTTGAGTTAGTCCGCGAGAGAGGCGTCGTCGCTCCCCATTGAGGGGGCGCTGACTTTGTAGTTAGTTATCATCCTCAGTCCCTGCCATAAGCCTCTTGTGTCGTTTTGTGCCATTTGTGTCTCCAATTTATCAGCATATGTCCGTTTTGCAAGTTTTACAGCCTTGCGCAGAGTATAGACTGTAGCCTTGTACTCCATGTTTCCTGACTCTCTGCCCAGGTTGTAGGCAGTGGTGCAGGATTTCAGAGCTGCTCTGATAGTACTATCCACCCACGGTTTCTGGTTAGGGAAGACCCGCACCTTTTTAGTAGGGACAATAGGGCTCATCCTCCCCCCCGGCCCCAGTCAACCACGGTGTCCCCCAGGGCTCTGTGCTGGGTCCCCTACTATTCACCATTTACATGCTCCCCCTCGGTCAGATTATACGTCACCACGGACTCAACTTCCACTGTTATGCTGATGATACTCAGCTCTACATCACCATCCTCCCAGCTCCCCCCACAGTCTGTAGTCAACTGCCTCCACGCTATAAAAACCTGGATGGCAACCAAATTACTTAAACTCAACAGCAAAAAGACAGAGCTCATAGTTGTGGCCCCCAAGGCACTGCTCAGGAAGGTTGGAGATCTCCTCCTCCACGTTGACGGCTGTTCCATCTCCCCGTCTCTCGAAGTCCGTAACCTGGGCGTCACCCTTGACTCCACACTTTCATTTCACTCCCACATCAAATCTGTCACCAAGTCTGCCTTCTACCACCTCAGGAACATCTCCCGTCTCCGACCCTCACTCTCAGACTCTGTGGCGGAGACCCTGATCCACTCATTTGTCACCTCCCGGTTGGACTATTGTAATGGAGTCCTGTTCGGGGTACCCAGCAAAGCCCTGGACAGGCTCCAGTATGTCCAGAACTCAGCTGCCAGGGTTCTCACTCACACCAAGCCCTGGCAGCACATCACCCCCACCCTCATCCATCTCCACTGGCTTCCAGTCAGGTTCCGCATCACCTTCAAACTCCTGCTCCTCACCTACAAATCCCTCCATGCCCTCCCCCCCGGTACCTGTCTGATCTCCTCCACCAGTACACTCCATCCCGGAACCTACGATCCTCTGATCTAGGTCTCCTCTCCATCCCTCGCACCAGGTTACGGACTTTTGGGGACAGAGCCTTCAGCGTGGCGTCCCCTACCCTCTGGAACTCTCTCCCCCCCGAAATCCGCAACGCCCCAACCCTGGACACCTTCAAATCCGCTCTAAAAACACACCTCTTCACCAAGGCTTTCCCCATCAGTTAGTTTTAGATTAAATTAGGTCCATTATCCCCTACTCTCCCTCATCCCCTCTTCCCCCTCCCCCCCTACTTTCCTTGCCCTATTTTTTGTCCTGATTGTAAAGCGACCTTGGGTTCTATGAAAGGCGCTATATAAATTTGATTTATTATTATTATTATTACTATCAGCCAGTGTAATGAAGCTCACCACGGTGTCCGCGAATTTGCTGACGTCACTGGCGCTTCCTTGAAACATATCCCAGTCGACGTCCACGAGAGCGTCCTGAAGCGTGGCCTCTGATTGGTCTGTCAATTTTTTTGTCTCACGTGACATGACGGCGTCACGTGATCTTTGTTTGTAAACGGGATAGGGAAGATGGCGTCATGATCAGACGTGCTGGTATCCCCGCCAATGGTGGAGCTGGTACAGCCTTATAGCCGGCTCTGAACAGGGTGTAGCAGTGGTCGAGCGTATTCCCTCCTCTGTTGGAGCAGGCGATGTGCTGAAAGAAGGATGGCATCACTTTTTTCAGATTTGCCTGATTGAAATCGCCAGCTACGATCATGGCTGCGTCCGGGTGCTTGATCTGGTGTTTGTTGAGATTCTCCGCCAGTTCTGCCAGGGCCCTGACGGTGTTTGCTTGGGGAGGGATGTATACTGCAGTCATGATGACCGCTGTAAACTCTCGGGAAGGTGGAAAGGGCGACATAGAATGGAGAGATGTTCCATGTCCGGGGAGCATGAACGGGAGAGTACCTTTACCTCCTTGGGGCTAACCCAACCGTTGTTGGTAATGAGGCAGACACCCCCGCCGACACTCTTACCAGAGGCTTCCGTGCAATCCGCTCGGAAGACGGTGAAGGAGTCCGAGGGAGAGACGCTGTGATCCGGAGTTGCTGGCTTCAGCCATGTCTCGAGCGACTCAGTCAACGAGGTTCCGTGTACGTTTTGATTGTTTGTTTGGCGTAGTGGAGGCTACAGCCTTATCAACAGTGCTGCACTTCCTTGTTTAATAGCACAGTCTTCAGGTGCTCAGATATATATATATGTCATGTATGTCTTAAATGTCATGATTAGATTTGTTTAGATGATTAGATTAGATTCTTATATCTGTATGTTGTGTATGTCATAAATGTCATGAATTGAAAATGGGAGACCCTGATGTAAACAAGACAAAAGTCTCTGGTCTGCATCCCCTTAACAATTGTGTGTATTGAGCTGTACTGTACTGTACCCATTCTGCAATCTGTTCATTAAAATGGTCAATCAATCAGTATATATTCGTTATTTATTTTTGGTATAGTGCTTAACAAGCATAATTTAATGTTGCCCAGTTGTGGCCTGTTGAGGGGCAATACATATCAAAAGTTCCAAATCATCTATTGTGTTTGTATTTGTATGATCCACTATATAAACATAGTAATTATAATATCTACATACATGGCATTTGATTGGAGGCTAGTCTCACTTTGTCCCACAGCAACATTAAAATAGTTTAGATTTGTGTATGTTGTTTATGTAACAAATTTACTTGAAAGTAACGCAATTGTTACTTTCTGAAGTAACTAGTTACTTTTATAATTTGTAACTGAGTACGTAATTTTGTTACTTTTTGGAAGAAGTAACTAGTAACTGTAACTAGTTACTTTTTAAAAGTAACTTGCCCAACACTTGTGACATCACAACGGAACATGTTTGAGTGCCATTTGAATCATTTAAATAATATGTTGACATTAAAAAAGAACAAATAAAATGATTAAAAAAACTACATAAAACAATGATACAAATTATAATAAAATATTTAAGTACAATGTATAGAAATAAAGAAAAATAAGACAATGAAATAAAAAATAAACATGTGACAGAAGAGCACAGTCAGGATATACTGCCAAGGATGAAACACAAAAAGCTCAGAGCTTATTTCCATTGTGGTCCTTGTAGGGGGGTGGGGGAGTGTGATGCTTAATACATGCATCATACAAAACGTGACATCACAACACATCACATATACCATTTAACATTTAAGCTAAGTGTCTAGGTCAAGTATAGTCCCTTTTGAGCCATGTCTTCAGGCTGGACTTGAATCTAACAGCATTGTCTACGATTTTCAGGTCACTGGGCAGACCTATATGAATTGAAAATGGGGGACCCTGATGGAAACAAGACTAACGTCTTTCTCAGGTCTGCATCCCCTTAACAATTGTATGTATTGAGCCGTACTGTATTGTACCCATTCTGCAATCTGTTAAATAAAGTTTTCATTCATTCACTGTTCCAATAGATAGCTGCTGAATACAGAAATGACTCCTTCCCCATACAGCTCCTAAATCTGACTGGCACAAAGTCAGTTGAGCTGCGCCTAGTTTGGTATGCATGGGTGTCTCTGATTCGGTTGAAGTAGTTGTTGAAGTACACTGGCACTACCCCGTGAACTATTCTGTGAACTAGGCACATCCCTATCTGGTTTACTCTGTCTTCCACCTTAAGCCATCTCATGATCTCAAAGTGAGATGGGTCAAGGTGGGTTCCGGCAGGTAGCCTTAGTATTACCCTGATTAGCTTGTTTTGTGATGTCTGTAGTTTTATTTTCTGACTTTTGGGGGCACTGTTGTACCAGGAGCCACACGCATAGTCATAGTGACACTGTATGAGAGCTCCAGCAAGAATCTTCATCGCTGACTGATCTAAAAAATGAGAGATTCTGGCTAGGTATCTAGTCCTGTTATTGATCTTTGTAAGTGCTTGGTGAGCCATGCTTTCCCCTGATAAGCTATTTTCCAGGACGCAACCAAGATATTTCACAGATGTTTTGTCTGTGAGAACAGTATCTCCTATTCTAATGTTAAAACCTGGCGATTTTCTGAGCCTGACCTTTTTGGAAGAAGTAACTAGTAACTGTAACTAGTTACTTTTTAAAAGTAACTTTCCCAACACTGGTGACATCACAACAGAACATGTTTTAGTGCCATTTAAATAATTTAAATAATATGTTGACATTAAAAAAGAACAAATAAAATTATTAAAAAAACTACATAAAACAATGATACAAATTATAAAATATTTATGTACAATTTATAGAAATAAAGAAAAATAAGACAATGAAATAAAGATAATAATTCATTTAAAAGCTATTTTAAAAAGGTAAGTTTTGAGCAGTGCCAACCGAGTCTGCTGTCCTAACAGACTTGGGGTCTGTAGGGTAAGCACTTATTCCCTCCGCCCTGAACATTTATGGAGATGTACAGTATGGGCATTGTAAGTCAGTGATAAAAGTGTCTTTCAAGGATAAGTGAGCTTCTGCACTGATTATTATAGTTCAATATTCAATATTTGATCACCAAAACCCCCCAAAAAGCATAAAAGGGCCCCTCCCCGCCCAAAAAGGCCCCCCAAAAATAGCACAGGCCCAGTGCCCTTTTCAGCCTTTGAGCACCTGCCCCTCTAAAGTCCTGTGCACGTCCCTGCTGTGTAGCGCGTGAACCCACATTGGTGCTTTCAGTTCGTGCCGACATTGAGTTGATGACCGGTTATTACCTTGGATGCCAGAATCATCAGCAATGTCTTGCATTGTTAACTAGCTAACGTTTGATATATTGGTTGATGTATATTTCCTGAGATAGCTGGTATATTTTAAATGGGTGGTTGACGTGACATGGCCTTTTTGGAGTCCTTAGTGTAGCAGCAGCCCAGCTACCACCAGCTCCAGCAGCTCAGCTACCACCAGCTCCAGCAGCTCAGCTACCACCAGCTCCAGCAGCTCAGCTACCACCAGCTCCAGCAGCCCAGCTACCACCAGCTCCAGCAGCCCAGCTACCACCAGGCTCCAGCAGCCCAGCTACCACCGGTATTTCATATCAAGTTGTTCTCTATAGCCTTCTTAACACTAAACCACAATGCCACCAAAGAAAGATAAAAATGAGCCTAAATCAGACGAGGACTATGCCTCACTTGCACAAGTAAATGAATTACTGCAACAGCAAAAAGAGATGTTCACTGCTCTCTTACAAACACAACAGGACAATTTCAAAAGCTTTGTAAAAATCATCATGGACTCTACAAACTCAAGACTGGATGCAATTACAAGGGAGGTCCAGGAAATTAAAACAAGCATCCAGTACACACAGAAGGAGGTTGACGACATCAATGCTAACAATGCAAAACAGTCAGATAGTTGCAAGTACATGCAATCTGACATCTGGAAAACCTGTGAAAGCCTGCTAACAGTCACAAATAAAATAGAGTATTTAGAAGGTCAATACAGAAGAAACAACCTGGTCATTGATGGCATAGCTGAGTTGCCTGGAGAAACCTGGGGAGACACGGAAGAGAAGGTGAGGAGCGTCATGGTGGACAAGCTCAAGCTACAGAGGGACATTGAGATGGAGAGGGTGCACCGAACAGGGAAACCTGGGGAGGGACGTGAGAGACCAAGACCCATTGTGGTGACATTTTCAAAATACAAGGACAGATCAGCGGTTCTTCAGAGAGCCAAAGAACTCAAAGGGACAAACATTTACATAAACGAGGACTACACAGACGCTGTCCGTCTGAAAAGAAAAGAACTGTTGCCCAAGATGAGAGCTGCTCGTGAGAGAGGAGAGATCGCCTTTCTGAGGTATGACAGACTGATAATCCGACCACGAAGTAGCACCCCAAAGCAGCCAAGGGACAGTTGAATGGTTGTTGCCCTTGCCACACATACCAACATTATGAATAAAGTATACAATGCTAATTAATACTAACCTACCCAAAAAGGGGTTAAAGATGGCACATATAAATATATGTAGCATAAGAAACAAGCTAGCTGAGATATCAGAGATTTTACTATCAGACAATTTCCATATTTTAGCTATATCAGAAACACACCTTGATTCTACATTTGAGGATGGGGCATTGCAAATTGATGGATACAACATTTTTAGAAAGGACAGGAATGCATTTGGGGGAGGGGTTGCTTTTTATATTCAGAATCTTATTCCAGTGAAGATTAGGGAAGATTTAATGAATAATGAAATTGAAACATTATGGCTGCAAGTACACTTGCCTCATTTGAAGCCTATGTTGATCGGTTGCTGTTATAGACCACCTAGTGCAAATAATGTGTATCTAGAACAAATATGTGACATGTTGGACCAAGTGTGTGATTTGAGTAATGAGATTTATTTTATGGGTGACCTTAACATCGATTGGTTTTCATTGAAATGCCCATTGAAAAAACGACTTCTAACTGTAGCAAATGCATGTGGTCTATCACAGGTAATTAACAAACCAACTAGGATATGTTTGAAAAAGGATGGTAACCAGGTCTCCACCTGCATTGATCACATCTTTACTAACAATGCGGAGCTATGTTCCAAGGCGGTATCTGTAACTGTTGGTTGTAGCGACCATAACTTAATTGCTATTGTGAGGAAGACTAAAATGCCAAAACTGGGACCTAAAATAATTTACAAAAGATTGTATAAAATGTTTAATCAAGACAGCTTTGTGAAGGATGTTGAAAATCTATGTTGGTCAAAGGTGTTGAGGGAAAAAGATCCTGAAAAATCTCTATGGGAATTTGATACAATTTTTATGCCACTTGTTGACAAACATGCACCATTGAGAAAGTTTACCGTCAGAAGCGTCAGAACACCATGGTTGGATGCTGAACTAAAAGAATATATGATAGAACGTAATCGAGCTAAATTAATAGCAAATACATCAGGTTATAAATCAGACTGGGAGGTATATTGTAAATTAAGAAATGTTGTTACAAAATGTAATAAAAAGAAGAAGAAATTGTATTATGAAAATAGGTTTAATTATATAAAAAATGACAGTAAATTATTATGGAATACTCTAAATGAAATAATGGGCAGGAATAAGAAACCTACCCCATCCTTTCTAGAAACAGAAGGAAAATTCCTCACCAAACCAGTTGAGATTGCTAATCATATTAACAATTATTTTATTGGAAAAGTAGATAATTTAAGGAATAATATGCAAACAATAGATAATGAAACATCTTATTTATTAATAAAGAATAAAATAATGAAAGATACAAATTGTCAATTTAATTTTGATAGCGTGACTATAAGTAATGTAGAACATATGTTAAGTACCACTAAAAACAAACCACCAGGTGTTGACGGTCTTGACGGGAAACTTCTGAAATTGGTCCCTGATTTAATTGCCCCTGCTATCTGTCATATTATAAATCAATCCTTTAGTGAATGTTTGTATCCGCAACAGTGGAAAACTGCCAAAGTAATACCACTGCCAAAAAATTTGAAATTGCCATTCTCAGGATCTAATAGTCGTCCCATAAGTTTACTGCCAGTTTTGAGTAAACTGATGGAAAGAATAGTAAGTGAACAGATTAAAAGCTACTTTTCTTTTAACACATTGACCACTGATTTTCAACATGCATATCGTGAAGGACATTCAACAGCGACTGCTTTAACCCAAATGACGGATGATTGGCTGAAAGAGATAGATAAAAAGAAAATGGTTGGAGCTGTCTTGCTTGATTTTACTGCAGCATTCGACATCATAGATCACAAATTCTTACTTAAAAAACTTGAATGTTATGGTTTCTCCTCATCTGCACTATCTTGGATGCAAACTTATTTAGCAAACCGGAAACAAATCGTTTTTTTTAATGGGAGTTACTCAGAAGTTAAAACGGTAAGGTGTGGAGTACCCCAAGGAAGTTGCCTTGGGCCTTTGCTCTACACCATATTTACAAATGACATGCCTCTTGTCCTAAATAAGTCCTATATTTCTATGTATGCGGATGATTCAACGATTTACACATCAGCCTCAACAGCCAATGAATTAAATACGGTCCTAAAGGCAGAGTTGCAATCAGTGATGGAATGGATAAAGAATAACAAACTAGTTCTAAACATATCAAAGACAAGTAGCATCATTTTCGGTTCAAACCATACTCTAAGAACGAACCCAGTCTTGAAACTTTTGATAAGTGATGTGGTAATTAATCAAGTCCAGGAGACTAAACTCCTAGGGGTAACATTAGACAGTAAATTGTCATGGTCACACCATATAAACAATATAGTAGTGAAAATGGGAAGAGGGATTTCTGTTGTTAAAAGATGTGCTCATTTGTTACCACTAAATTCTATCAAACAGGTCATTCAAGCTCTGGTTTTGTCAAATCTTGACTATTGTCCTGCAGTATGGTCGAATGTAACGACGAGTAAACTGAAAAAATTACAAATGGTACAAAACAAAGCAGCACGTATAGCGCTTCGCTGTGAGTACAGAACTAATGTTGCAGCGATGCACAGTTGTTTAACTTGGTTACTTGTCAAACATAAATTACTCTGCTCACTCCTTGTATTCACTAGGAATATTTTTGTTACAAAGATCCCCTCAATTTTATATAACAATTTATCAATAAGTCTTGACAGACACAACCATTCCACAAGACATGCTTCTGCACGAGGTTTTACACTTCCAAAAGTGAGGTCGAATGCAATGAAGCGAACTGTCATGTTCCGTGGTATGCAGGAATGGAACTCTCTTCCCAGACATGTTAAGCAGGAGAATAGTAAATGCCGTTTCAAAATCGTGGTAAAACAACATTTTCAACCAAAGAAATTGACATTCCCCAATAGATAGTGTGTACGTAAATTAAAATGTATGTGTCTGATAAAGAGATAGGTATATATGGATGAAAAGGCATGTGTCTGATAGGGATATATTATTAAAATATTGTATAATTTTGTATTTTTATATTGTATTATGAATTTGATTAGGGTTTTTACTGTTGTTTTAATTGTCTGTATGACATGTAAATGTTGTGAGTGTATAAGGGTTTTTATTGTTGTTTTAATGGTCTGTATGTCATGTAAATGTTATGAGTGTATAAGGGTTTTTATTGTTGTTTTAATTGTCTGTATGACATGTAAATGTTGTGAGTGTATACGTCTGTAACTGTATTTTATGTGTTATGGACCCCAGGAAGAATAGCCCCAGCACTGCTGTGGCTAATGGGGATCCAAATAAACTTAAACTTAGTGTCAAAGATAAGTAAATAATGAAAAAATATATGAGAACATTTTGTTATATTGCACAGAACATTTAGTATTATATGAATGCACAGAGCATTTTTGAGAATATTGTTCCAGTTATTAAAAAATGTCAGCCAAATGAGTAAAAGCTCATATGGTGTGACTGTCCCACGAACATTTTACAAAGTTTGATTTTGAATAAAAACAAGAAAATGTATGCATTTGTTATTTATTTAACTACATATTGACAACTCAGATGTCTACTTATTAGTGTGATCTTCTAAAAGTCCAGGCATAATATTTTGAATGCTCCAGAAACAAAAAGATTTTGTCCCAAAATTGGATATCATATGGTATGACACCATTTCATATTTTTCAACAGGCAATTGTTTGGAAACCTTTGGGGTGGAGGGGTCCTTCATCTTTTCAGGAAGTAGGACAACATCTCTGAAAAGTCATTACAAGGTTAGAAGGTGAGTTAGCCCTCTTAGTTTTCTCAATATATAAGGTATATTTTGGCACTTCCACTTTTAGACCTTTCACACTGTCTTTTGGTGTGATGCATTTTATGCAAAAATGCCAAAAATAAGATACTTTTTAGTCAATACTAAACTTAAATCTATATTGCCATGTGCCAATGAGCATGTTGTTAGCATGCTAGCATATAACCCCAATGCACAATGGTGTGCTAAGTTCATGAAACATCATATGGTGTGACACTTCATCATATGGTGTGGCAGGGTTTTCTCATCACACCATGATTCATGTGTCACACTATATGATATGAACTGCATTTAACTACATATATAATGCTATTTCATACATATTTTATAACTAATACCTACATATATAATGCTATTTCATACATATTTTATAACTAATACTTAAGTTTAATGAATATTTTGTCCTTTTAACACTTTTCACTGTATTATAAACACGTTTTCTAAGGTATACCTACTTCCCTACTATTCCATTTCTCAAACTAAATCCATGTCTATCTACAATATGTTGTAGTTGAAATATTTCCCTTTCACTTGTTTTTCAGTTTGAGACAGATTTCATAGAGGAATGGCAAGTACAGACAGAACAAGAGAATACAGGGAGAGGCTAAATGGAGATCCTGTAAGGAGAGAGGATGTCCTGAGAAGAAGACGAGAAAAGTAAATTGAACCATTAAACGTATAAAATATATTACTGTAGTTGTACAACATGTGCTGTACACACACTTGGATGAAAAAGGTGAAGATTTGACATGGGGTCTGAGAAAACAGATTGCTACCAGCCAACTCAACTTGAGTTTGACCACAACACAACCCTGTGCAGAGTCAAGTAGCTCTCCTGCTGAGGTGCCACCTGACCCATCAAGCAAAGGTCCCGTCATCATTCAAGTTCAGTCAGATCTCATTGACGAAGATGGTGATGATGATGAAAAGTATGTCGAGGGGCTATTTGTAATAGTGAAGTATGGAGAAAGGCCATATGTGGGGCAGATAATGGAAATAGATGAGGATGAGCTGAAGGTGAATTGTCTGGAGCAGCTTGGGAGGCAGAATGCTTTTGTGTGGCCAAGGAGGCCCGACTGCATTTTCTACCACCAAAAATAAATACTGAGTAAAATCACACAACCCCAGCAATGCAGTCGGTTTGCCATGCTTTCCAACTACGACTGGTTTCTGTTCAATCAGTACTGAGCCGGCAATACATAATTGAGGCTTGTTGTTCAGTCACTGTTAAACTAAATTGCCTTGAATTACAAAAGAAATAAATGTTCAAAGATTTTTAGAATTGATAGGAAAATATTCAAATGAGACAGCACCTTGGAATTAATACAGTTGGACGATGTTTCTTCAGGTTCTTCAGTTGTTCAGAACCCAAGTGCTATTAATGTCTTTTGTGAGACACTATTTTAAAACAGTTTTTCAAAATGATTCTACTGTTATGTTCGACTACATTTAATGTATGTCTTGAATAAAAAAAATTATTAAAAAGAAATTTCAATAGGGGCGGTTAGGTGGTCGAGCGGAGATTGCGTTCGTCACCAGCCCCGGAGCTGTGAGCTTGGTTCGCCTGTTCGAATCCAGCTCACAGCTCCGGGGTTGTCACCAGCTTGGCTGGCCGTCTGCACTGATACAATTGGCTGTATCAGAGGGTGGGAGAAGCTGGCGGGGTGGGTCCGGGTCGTTGTAAACAGCGACTCCTACAGTTCGGTCGGGGCGCCTGCTAAGCGCGGATTGGACGTGAGGGGGATAGTGTGGTCCTCCCACACGCTACGCCCTCTCAGTGAGAATCCACGCTGACAGGTGAAAAGAAGCGGTGATTGGCTGGACGTGTGTCGGAGGAAGCACGTGGTAGCCTCCACTCTCCCAAAATGATCTGACTGTGGGGGGTAAAGCGCAGCGACCAGGAAGGGACTGGGAATTGGCATACGACTAACATTGGGATGGGAGAAAATCGGAGGAAAATGGAGGGGGAAAAAGACCAAGAAAAAAAAAGAAAAAAAAAATTTCAATGATTATTACAATTGATTGTAACGGTTGGACGATTAATTCATATGTTTCTTCAGTTGTTCAGAACCCAAGTGCTATATGATGTATTTTGTGACACACTGTTTATAACATTTTATAACAGTTTTTCTTAATTTGAACCCATGATATAATTCATATGTTTTTGGTTGTTTGTTAAATTTATTAAATACATGTTTTTGCATTACGGGTTGTTGTGTGGTGTGATTCATCATATGGCGTGACGGCATATCATTTGGTGTGACTTTCAGAATTATGAAATTATGAAGGCTTTTTGGTAAGAAATGTTAAAATCATCAATGGGACAGATAAATAACAGTGTCACCAAATATTTCTAGCATTTTGGTGTTTTTATAAGGTTTGCCAAAATGAATTAGAAATACATAGTCAAATTTAGTGCAATCGTCTTACCATGAGTTTTGATTAAGAAAAATTATGCAAAATGTAACTAATTTGCACAAGGAAATGCTATAAATGTGTATAGTAGTGATGAGGAATGCTGATAAATAGACATACATCATTAAAATACACCCCTTTTCAATTTTGTACAGAATAACCTTCATGTCACACCACATGACCATTGTACTCACTAGCACATTATACTAATGAAAAAAAAATTATTACACGAAAAAATCTACAATACCACACATATTTTTTGAAAGATAAGAGTCTGTAAAACAGAACTGAATGATTTCCATTACCCATATGCGATATACGTATAAACGTCAACCACCCAAATACAGGCTTCAATAGAACTGGCACAAAAGTCTGGCACCAATCGGGTCATAGAACGCTGGTATTCTGACGTAATGACCTTTCCTCCTTTTATAGTTTCCTTGGATGCATTTAATCACGTCTTCTTACCGAAGGTCTTCCTTTCATCTCCACTTCCATTTGCCTTGAGAACACAAGTACAACTAAAACATACATAGAAGTGACCTTTTTAATAATAACTTGGTCAAATGTTTTAACTTGGTGTTAGTTGCGAGGAGATTCCTTATGTCACTTGACAGCCTGATAATGAATACGCTTTGATCAATAGCCTCTTTCAAAAGCCTTTTCCCCATCACGAGAAAGGTGTAGTCATCGTATTCCATCTCAAGACATCTCGGAGGCAAATGATAGGTCATCATTAAAGGTACAATCTGTAATGCCGTCCAACAGCGACTGCTAGGCAAAGGAGCCCGGCTTGGTGTTGCACTTTGGTTACATTATTTTTGTTTTGGTCCGACGTGTGGGTTGAAGTTTAGCAACTGATTATGCCGTTAACTTCTCCAGACCTCTCTTGGCCGAGGTGTGGCCAGCAGTGGCACGCCCTCATCCTCGCCCCCGCTCAACTCCAACCCACACATCAGACAAAAACAAAAAATGCAAACAAAGTGCAATACCAATCTTTGGCCTAGAGGTCAGATTCTACCTTTAGAGGACAGCTCTGGCCAACGAGCTGTGGCCTTGCACCACTGGTTGAGACATGCTATGACGTTACTATACTATAAATAGCAGTGTTTTCCTGACCACTGAAGAACTGCTACCCATCCTAACAATCTCATTTTGATGGGAGTTCCAAGGTCGGCTGCCCCCTCACCGGGACCATTCCACCGCCATGCCTCTTACACATGAATGCATGAATGAATGAATGAATGAAAACTTTATTTAACAGATTGCAGAATGGGTACAATACAGTACGGCTCAATACATACAATTGTTAAGGGGATGCAGACCTGAGAAAGACGTTTGTCTTGTTTCCATCAGGGTCCACCATTTTCATTTCATATAGACATTTATGACATACACAACATACATGACATTTATGGCATAGGGACATATAGGTATTTAGTACCAGACAGGGTTGCCAGGTGTACGATAATTATCGTATTTGTACAATAATTGTTTGGCCGGCCGGCCGTATTGGCTCAATTGGCAGTCAGCGGGATGGGAGTCGATGGGTGATAATATGGACGTTGTAAACAGTGACTCCTACAGGTCGGTCAGGGCGCCTGCACAGCGAGGAAGGGAGATGGTGGGAGCCTCCCACACGTTACACCTCGCCAATGAGAGTCCTCGCTGGCAGGTGAAAAGTGGCTGGCTGACTCCGCATATATCAGAGGGGACATGTGATAGTATCTATCAACCCTCCCTAGACCGACCAGTGGGGGGCACATGCGAGCAACAACCAGGAAGGGGAGGGGGGAATTGGCACAACTAAATTGGGATGGGAGAAAAACACAGAAAAAGTGGATACAAAAATTAAAAGTAAATAATGCATATATATTTTTTTCTTAAATCTTGAGGCTGAATCTTTGACTTTATTCTATTAAAATAAATATTTCTTTCCCAATAAATGCTTTTTGGCCTGGTGAGCTGGCGGCCTCTAGAATAGATTGATATATAGACCATAAAAGTGACATTCTATTTGGCCTTGTGGTATCCTTGACTGTGTATTTCATAACAAAAGTGTGTAATAATTAGAAAACCATAATGCAAAAGCCAGGTGTTCCTTTTTAACAGCAGAGTGGATTTACAGTGCTAAGTAAGGAAGTGATACTGGTGTTACAGAAACAGTCATTTCAACAAACCCCCACTCTAAACAAATGTACTCAACTGCTTGGAACAGAAGGAAACAGCCACTCAACCCCAACTCGTGTGACTGAGGATTGTATGTAAATGTAGCCACACCTAACAGATTACAGGCAGAGAAACAGAGGTATGGTCACAGACCTAACTTGCTTTTGCTAAAGGTTCATGAAACTAATTCACAAACGAGATCATATTAATTAAACTGACTTAGTAGATAAAAGGTATTTGAATATCATTTAGAATGTCAAACTGGTTATTTAAGTAATAATGCTATTTCACTCTGGTTGTAAAGCTTGCTAGAACCTAAATCTTAGAACTATTAATTCAGTCTGGAAAAAACAGGCTTGTGATACTTTATATATGAAATCTGGTAGTAAAATATAGACAAACTCCACATTGGGTTAATGCTGAATACATATGTAACTTCTTACATTTAAGGTACAAATTAGAAAAGGTTTTAGTGTTAAACTGTCCATTCATCAAAAAGCCACATGAAGACCCCCCGCTGTTGATACTGGAAGAAGACCCAGAGGAGGAAAACGGGGGGGGGGGACCGCCCCCCCTAGAAGGCAAACCTAATTGGACCAAACGTATAATTAGAATGTGCTAGGATTGGTTGAGATCAGAGTAAATAACAGAGAACGCATGTTGAGACAGGCCAGACCCCCACCAGGGGGTTCTGCGTCTCTCACTACCGCCCATCCAGAGACTACTGTGAGTTGATTGCATGCGAGTAAATCATGGAAACACCATTGTTGTTTAGGTTAGAGTAACATGTATACAGATATCCATCTGTTGACCAGATTTACTCATGTGTAATGCTCAGTAAGATTCTCTATTTCATTTGATAACCATGACTACTGTTTATGTACATACTAGGTTTGATGTGCATTAAGCCTATGTACAATATGTTTGATGTACTATGAAATAATCCTTGTATGTAAACAACAACCTTCTGAATTCACTCTGAGCCCTGAGGCAAAATAAACGCTTGGAGTTGAACTATAGTTCCTTTTGTCTGGGCTGCAGTTTATTTCTCTAAAAGTAGAGAAGACCATTATATCATTATGATCCTTCTTCCTTTCCAGATAGCAACCTCATTGTACTGTAAATAACCTTAGATATTGATAATATACGACAGCCTCACCCCCCGCATGGTTCAAACACTCCTCTACTTTACTCTGGAGACTGTAGGATATTTACTTATAGCATTAAACATTTAATCTGCAATGAATACAGAGCAATCAATAAAATGAAGACACCATTTTTTTTCCTACTTTATTTATTCATAATAAAATTTCAGTATGCTAGCTTAGCACATTTAGGTCATCACCTAAACTTGAACTTGAACTTCATATTCCAGAAAAATAATAAAACAAACTGTGGTACGACATACACCCTTTTTCGCAAACAGGATAGGCAATACAGAAAAAAAATATATAGGAGAATGAGTGTGTGTCTGTCTGAAAATGCAGCGTAAGTTATCGTTTGCTAGCTGATGGCAAAATCTACAATAAAGATAAAAACAACCTATCACAGCTGACCACCAAATATGCCCTCTTGTCAGATCCATAAAAATAGAAACCATTAGTCTCGCTTCCAATTGTGATCAAATTGTAAAACAACTATATTCTCATAAAAAGGATGTTTTGAAATAACATAGGGTGTGCAATCCGCAACTTAACACTCAGTTGTGTTGGAAAAGATTACAGTGCGTTGTAGATGTGTGACTGAAGACGTTTAACAGAACCCACGTGTTAAGACTGAGACGACACATTCCGTGTCCTTCCAACGCGTCTTTTCAAAGAGTGTATTTAGTTTCTCGTGTTACGCATGCACACATTCTGAATTACATCCAAACCATTTAGAAAAACTACAAAAATAGACCACTCTGCATTTTACATGTTTCCTGTCTTCACTGGTATCCCAAAGAAAAACACACACACACACAAGTTGTACACTTGAAGCATTTTTTCTCCTTTCAGTTTTTACAAGATTACATAGCTAATTTGATTCTCCTCTTTTATACCATGGTAGATCACACATATTCACATATTGAATATACATACTGTGGCTTTGCTGGTGACATACAAGAACCTCATCTGTGTTTTCCTCTCTAATGACCTAGAATCTTTAACCTTTCAAACGGCCATTGATAAGCAACAGTCCCCAAAATGTAGAAAATGTTTCACGATACTGGGGGCGACTCAAACCATTGAAAATGCTTTTTATTAAATAGCAAAAGTAGGCATACATGTAAAATGGAAAAATCAAACCACTTCCCGGTGTATTGGAGATACGAGGCTTTCCTCAGACAGCAGTGAAGTGCATCTGTCATGGTGAGCTATTGGCTTGTCATTTGATGGTACAACTTCAACAAAAAAAACTAAAAAACAAGAAGCAGAGTTGTGTTGCCTATGAAATTATGTATGTTGTCACTTATTATTTTCTCTTCCATTCCAGGCAAGATCCAATAGGATGTGGCCCTTTAATTGGACTCACAAGGTCATAATGTGACTGTCCAGAAGAATGCAGTGTCTAATATTTGGACTCAACATTGTTCAACATTGAAGTACAAAAAGGTTACATATAAAACCCAAGAAGAACAAGCGTTTGGGCGACAGCGGCCTGCGGTCTTCATGGGAGGCAGGACCAGCTGACAGATAACCTGTCAAAGCATAATGTGAAATCTGTGAGAGTCCGATCTAAACACTAGGGAGTCTTTCGGGATGTTTCTATATATGGCTGCGTTTATATCCATATGCCAAGTTCTGCATCGTTGGCTTTGAAATTTATCTGGTTAGCGGTGTATTCCTGCCTCCTGAAACCACGCCCTAGAACACACACACGCACACACGCACACACACACACTGAGGAATGACTTATCCAAGCTTGTGCTGTTTTTCTAGAGGGCAGACATGAGAAGGCTTCATGAAGGAGTGCAGCCAGGAGGTACAGCCCGCCGGAAGTCTGTCTCCATCTCAACAACAGGCCGCCAGCCTCCACCCCAAGCCCTCAGTGGACCCAACGCTGATTCAGATCCCAGTTCATCCACCTCTCCGTTCCAAAAAGAGGAGGCGTCAGTGTCAAGACCGTGGAGGGGAGGGAGGGAGGGGGGGGGGGTCCATTAGCTGACGATGAGCTGCCGGAGGAATGACTGGTAGAGTCCACGGAGCTCCTCCAGGGTGTAGTCCTCAGGCATCGGCAGGCGAGTGATGTGAGGAGCCAGCTGGGACAAGGGGATCTGGAGGGCGTCCATGCCTCCCTCTCCACCCTGCTGCAGGCTCAACACCACACGCAGGATGTTGGCCACGCGCTTGGCCATCTCTGGGGGGGGGGGGGGCAGAGAGAGAGGGGGAGAGAGACAAACACAGCAGCAAGATGTATGAGCTGTTGTGACAAGAAAAGGACATCCAATGGAATACAAGCTCCATAAAGAGCGTCAGAGAGTGTGTTTAGGTAGTGAAGGATTTGGGGTGCTTTTTCAATGTGATGTGGGGGGAGATGATCACAGCTAAAACGGGGAGATCGAAATGTGCATGGAAGACGGTGATAGAACGGTGACCAGTGGATTGAATACACTGCCAGCAAGGGTGTTTTGTTTTGAATTCCTTGTAAGAACAAACTGATAGCGAGAGAGAGGGGTTCATCTTAATGAAACAGTAGAGAACTGCATTTTAATGTGTGAAAGGTTATCAGCACGTCGCATGACAACCAGAAGGCGGGGCCGTCGTTGTTACGACGAAGATCTATAAGTCGAACGGTGTTTCCGGGTGTAAGGCAGACCAAGAGCGAGTAGGACTGAGATCACACAGAAGACACTCTCTCCCCTCATCACAGAGAGGAGCGGGGGGGGGGGGGGGGGGAGAATGCCACATCATCATTAGCTTCGGCTAACGCGAGGAGGGTTAGGCTAAAGACCAGGCCTGAACACTATTGGACTGAATAACAAAAGGACGATAGACGAACACACCGAAAGATCATTAGAATAGACTATTCAAGGACAATAACATCTGTTAACATCTGAGCTGAGGTTTCTGTTTATCAAATAAAACCACGCTTTTCCTTGTAAGTAAGTAAGTAAGTAAGTATTTATAAAGCACCTTTCATACATGTCATGTAGCTCAAAGTGCTGTACACAATTATAGGCATATATAACGATAAAAGCAATAAAGTCACAGTGATCAGTTAAGATCAATGTTTAAAAAATAATAATAATAATAATAATAATAATAATAATAGTAACGTAAAAATGAAAATAACGTAAAAACAGTCATTTGCTTACCAGTTTGGGAGAACAGGTCCGCACAAACATTTCCGCTCAGTGGCAACCGGAAGTGAACTAAACCAATGCACTTGTATGGTAGGTAGCAATGTTTAGCTCTTATAACGCTAGTGTAGTTACGTTTTTATCAGTGGTCATAGTTGGGTCCATAGTGCTTTACCAAGTCCCATGGATCCATCAGTGGCCGTGTATTGTGGTAGAAAGAAAGAAAAAGAAAAACGTATAAAGAAAACAGTCTAAAGTTTGAAAGTTTGGGAGGTCCGCAAAAACACGACCGTTCAGCTCAGAAGCTGAGGCGTGTCAAAAACTTTTGAAAAACTGGAGGCGTGTCTCCTATGTACCCGTTCCTTCATCTAAAAAGTTTGAAAGTTTGGGAGGTCCGCAAAAACACGACCGTTCAGCTCAGAAGCTGAGGCGTGTCAAAAACTTTTGAAAAACTGGAGGCGTGTCTCCTATGTACCCGTTCCTTCATCTAAAAAGTTTGGTCCACAAGGCTTATCCTAGCCTCATGGATCCATCAGGTTTTTCCAAGCCATAACTATTTGTAAGCTAGACTGTATAGGTACGTTTTTAATTTTCCTTTAAAAATGTGTATAGAGCTGGCGTTTCTGATGTGTGTTGGTAGTGTGTTCCATAGTTTTGGGGCATAGTTGGCAAATGCCATACTTCCTATCCTTTTTTGGTTTCTGGGCGTGTCTAGTAAACCTGTAGTGGATGACCGTAGCGTTCTTGAGGGCAGATAACTAACTAGGGAATTTGCTATGTATTTTGGGCCTTGCTCATTAAGAGCTTTATATGTTAGGAAAAGGACCTTAAAATCAATTCTATGAGTTATTGGAAGCCAGTGCAGAGTGGCCAGGACTGGAGTGATATGTTCTCTTCTCCTTGTATGAGTTAGTAATCGAGCTGCAGAGTTTTGGATAAGCTGAAGCTTCCCAATGGTTGCTTTGGGAAGACCAGTGAACAGTGCATTACAATAGTCAAGCCGACTTGATACAAAAGCATGAATACGTTTCTCTGCATCCTTTTTATTTACGAAAGGTCTTACTTTCGCTATGTTTCTTAGGTGGAAGAATGACGTTGTAAGGCATTTCACGTTGTCGAAGTGTCAAATTCTTACGGAGGTGGAGAATTATTATGGTTTGCGGATGGTACTAACGGGGAGAGATAAGGATCTTATCAGCCAGTATAGAGACGCCAGGACCATTAAAATGACACAACGCAGAGGAATTGGATGGAGGGCCAAACAGACGAAAACGTGATACTGGCCAGTTTGATCAGGATCCAACAGTAGGTAGGAAGTAGACCTGTATGAGGTATGAGCATGCGCATGCAGACTTCAACAAGTGGGACCTTTTCATAGTTCAGAACAGTTGGGGGAAGTCGCCCGAGTCAACCTCGTATGGTAGTTGAAATACCAATTCATTAAAAACCTTTTTTCCCAGCGAATCGCTTAGTTACATCAATATTGTGCCGTCGGAACAGTCTCATGTTTGTAGGTTAAGTATTTAAAGTTCACTATAGGCCATTTTAGCACTCTCATCTTATTATTATCAATCAGGAAATGCTGAATTAGTTGTAAGTCGACCACACTGTCTCCGGGGGGGGGTTAGGGTTAGGGTTCTGCCACCCAGCCCAGTCCGTCTCCGGGGGGGGGTTAGGGTTAGGGTTCTGCCACCCAGCCCAGTCCGTCTCCGGGGGGGGGTTAGGGTTAGGGTTCTGCCACCCAGCCCAGTCCGTCTCCGGGGGGGGGTTAGGGTTAGGGTTCTGCCGCCCAGCCCAGTCCGTCTCCGGGGGGGGGTTAGGGTTAGGGTTCTGCCGCCCAGCCCAGTCCGTCTCCGGGGGGGGGTTAGGGTTAGGCAGACGGGGAGCTCAGGGTCCGAACACGCCTCTTCATTCACACATACAGTGTCTCCGGGGGGGGGTTAGGGTTAGGCAGACGGGGAGCTCAGGGTCCGAACACGCCTCTTCATTCACACATACAGTGTCTCCGGGGGGGGGTTAGGGTTAGGCAGACGGGGAGCTCAGGGTCCGAACACGCCTCTTCATTCACACATACAGTGTCTCCGGGGGGGGGTTAGGGTTAGGCAGACGGGGAGCTCAGGGTCCGAACACGTCTCTTCATTCACACATACAGTGTCTCCGGGGGGGGGTTAGGGTTAGGCAGACGGGGAGCTCAGGGTCCGAACACGCCTCTTCATTCACACATACAGTGTCTCCGGGGGGGGGTTAGGGTTAGGCAGACGGGGAGCTCAGGGTCCGAACACGCCTCTTCATTCACACATACAGTGTCTCCGGGGGGGGGTTAGGGTTAGGCAGACGGGGAGCTCAGGGTCCGAACACGCCTCTTCATTCACACATACAGTGTCTCCGGGGGGGGTTAGGGTTAGGCAGACGGGGAGCTCAGGGTCCGAACACGCCTCTTCATTCACACATACAGTGTCTCCGGGGGGGGGTTAGGGTTAGAGTTAGGGTTACGGTGACGGTGACTTTGTGCTAAAAGGAGAACAGCACTTGCCGAGCCTCCTAACCAATATCACAGTACTTGTGATTTGAAGATCTTTTTAAGTATAATTATGAACTTGTGGGTGCGGAAGGGTAGCGCAGCGGACTAAGCGTCTGTCTACCACCGCAGAGACACTGGTATCAAATCCAGCTGTCAGCGGTGCCTCCGGCTTGGTGGACCGTCATACTGACACAATTGGCAGTGTCAGCGGGAGGGAAGTCGATGGGTGGTAATCTGGTCGTTGTAAACAGCGACTCCTACAGGTCGGTCAGGGCACCTGCACAGCGAGGACAGGAGATGGTGAGGGTAGTGTGAGCCTCCCACAAGTTACACCTCGCCAATGAGAGTCCGCGCTGGCAGGTGAAAAGAAGTGGCTGGCTTGTTAACATGTAATCTCTTTGCGTCTATACTACTGGCAGTTAGTCTGTGTCGACCAGGTGCACGAGGTCCACCTTTTGTTAATGGCTCTGTATTGGTGTTATGCAAGTTGATTGAATAAACCAAGTTAACAGAAGATAGTAGACTAACAGGCTGACTCTGCATGTATCGGAGGGGACATGCAATAGATTCTTCAACCCTCCCGAGACCGACCAGTGGGGGGCACATGCAAGCAACTATCAAGACAGGGGAGGGGGGAATTGGCACGACTAAATTGGGATGGGAGAAAAACAGAAAAAGGAGAAAAAGTGGATACAAAAAAAAAAGTATATGAACTTGCTCTGACCTGATTGGGCCAGGCGGTCGTGTGGCAGTGAAAGGGTTAAGTATATGAACGTGCCCTCACCTGATTGGGCCAGGCGGTCGTGTGGCAGTGAAAGGGTTAAGTATATGAACGTGCCCTCACCTGATTGGGCCAGGCGGTCGTGTGGCAGTGAAAGGGTTAAGTATATGAACGTGCCCTCACCTGATTGGGCCAGGCGGTCGTGTGGCAGTGAAAGGGTTAAGTATATGAACGTGCCCTCACCTGATTGGGCCAGGCGGTCGTGTGGCAGTGAAAGGGTTAAGTATATGAACGTGCCCTCACCTGATTGGGCCAGGCGGTCGTGTGGCAGTGAAAGGGTTAAGTATATGAACGTGCCCTCACCTGATTGGGCCAGGCGGTCGTGTGGCAGTGAAAGGGTTAAGTATATGAACGTGCCCTCACCTGATTGGGCCAGGCGGTCGTGTGGCAGTGAAAGGGTTAAGTATATGAACGTGCCCTCACCTGATTGGGCCAGGCGGTCGTGTGGCAGTGAAAGGGTTAAGTATATGAACGTGCCCTCACCTGATTGGGCCAGGCGGTCGTGTGGCAGTGAAAGGGTTAAGTATATGAACGTGCCCTCACCTGATTGGGCCAGGCGGTCGTGTGGCAGTGAAAGGGTTAAGTATATGAACGTGCCCTCACCTGATTGGGCCAGGCGGTCTCTGGCGGCACTGCAGGGCAGCAGCTCTATGCGGCTGCAGAGAGACGTCACGTCGGTGTGGAGGCGCTCCAGCTCATAGCCTGCAGTGTCCATCTGGGAGGGGGAGGGGGAGGGGGAGGGGGAGGGGGAGGGGGAGGGGGAGAAACACACAACAAAACATGATCATAGAATAATGCACAGCGAGGGAAGGATCTAGGAGAGGTAGTGTGATCCTTCCACACGTTACACCCCCCCCAGTGAGAGTCCGCGCTGCCAGGTGAAAAGAAGCGGTGGGCTGGCTACACATGTGTCGGAGGAAGCATGTGATAAGTCTCCGCCCTCCCGGACCGACGGTAGGGGGTAGAGTGCACAACGACCAGGAAGGGGATTAGGAATTGACATAACGACTAACATTGGGATCGGAGAAAAACGGAAAAAGGAGGAAAAAAGATAATAAAAAAATAAAGAATAAAGATAATCTCTCCAGAGGAAACGTTAACTTTGAATGGGATTGATACACTGGGTGATAGTTTTGAGTCTCTTCCTCACTCTGGGACAGAGTTTGTGTGTTATGTCCATGCACATGCAGATCTTTTGGCATTTAGTCAATTAGCTGACGCTTTTATCCAAAGCGACTTACAAGTTCTGTACGACAAGTCATCAGGAAGGGTACAACTCTATCAGCTGAGTAACAATGTTCATAGTGAGTAGTAGGGGTGGGAATCACCAGTATCATCACGATACGATACGATATTGATTCTTTGGACAACGATACGATATTTGCCGATATCACAAAGTCTGCCACGATACGATTCAATTCAGGTGCCTGCGATCGATATGAGGCGATATTATGTGCCCATTTAACACAATCAGTCACATTTAGATCAACTAAAAAAAGGCTACGGAAATAACAATTGATGTATTTATTTTTGAGCTCTTCCAGACATTTAAATGAAAAACAATCTATTGTTTTTAATACAAATAGACCTCCTGTTCACTTTTGTTTTTATATATTGAGCTTTAACACACACACACACACACACGCAGTCCCCCACAGCCCCCACCCCTCCTCCTTCCAAGTCCCCTCTTCACTCTCCTGTTCCCTCTCACGGTTAGCTGCTTAGCTTTTAAGCAGCCAACGCGACGTTCATTTAGATATTTAACGCGACGTTGGCATAAAGGAATGGCGACAATGCAACGCCCGTTATATGCATTTGACCCGTTGCGGGGAAAAAACTGCACAGACTTATATCGGCTCGCAAAATAGACGCTCTGAGTGCTTTACAGCAGACGCAAACACTGCTGTAATGTCTACACGGAGTTTCACAATACTGGGCGCCGGCGGATATGACTCGCGGGGATTTTCAAAATAAGAGTATCGCAATATGAATCGATCTTTTTTTTTTTTTTTTTTTTTTTACTTTGGTCATTTCCCTGGCTCTTTTATACGTTTATCGCATTTATACTTGGTCAAGTTCGACCGACAGAAGCAGGCTGAAAGGGTTCATATGGGGGGGAAGACACTCTGGGAAAGGCACGGCTGCAGTCCGGGATTCGAACTCGCTCAGCCCCAGATCCGTGACGAGCACGGTTGTCCACGGCGCTGAAATAGCACTCGCGGTACGTGGTGAGCTACTGGAGCTCCCCATGAATCGATCTTTTTACGTTGCATCGATCCTATTTGATTATTGATAATAGATCGATATATCGATCTGGATCGATGTATTGTCCCACCCCTAGTGAGTAGTCAGGTGTCCCCCTGCTCCCCCCCCCTCTATGGCGAGCTGATAGGGCTGGACTTCTGGACTTGAACTATGCTGCACTGTATCCATGTCCCCAACCACCGCACTTTCACAGTCTTATTGTTGTCTCACTGTCATGTCCTGTCTTGCACTTTACTTAAAATGATTTATTTACTGTTGTATTGTTCTTAATTGTGAAAAAAGTATGCACTGTAATGCCAAAACACGTTCCATTTTGTACCTGTATGAAATGGCGAATAAAGTAATCTGAATCTGAATCAGAATCAGAGTGTTGAGTGCTACAGTGTAGGTTAGTTTATTAAGAAAATTGCACGACAGTAAGGTTAGTTAGGGTTAGATATATATTAAAAAAAATATCTTTTTCAGATAATGGTTGAAGAAGTGAGTCTTTAGTCGACATTTTAGTCGATGATTCGACACATTTAGAATTAAGATGGCGAAGACAAATCACCACCAGAAGTAAATACATGTGAATGTATAGAAATCACAATGATGGAAAGCTGTCTACTGTATATCCAAAAGGTCACCGCCGACTCCCTGCATTATAGAAATGAGTTTCTGAATTAAACGTGGGGCTCCCCACAAAAAGGACTGAGATTAACCTTTTTTCTTTACTGGGCCGACTATAGGAAAAAAAGAGAGCAACAACAGACTATATTACTAACTACTGTACTAACATGTCTCTACTGCTCTGCACTCAACACTGCAGCGCCCAAGTTTCAACACAGTTTGATGAACATAGTTACTCAGCTGAAGAACTTGTAAGTGGCTTTGGATGAAAGCGTTCATCTCAATGACTCAATGTAAAGCCAGCCAGCTGACCCTGATACTGCAAGATACCTCTCCAACCCTAACCCCCGCCCAAGTTTCAACACTGTAGTGTGGAGAGTTCCGGTTCCGGGTCGAGGATGTAGAAGTCACTCATTGCTACGCTGCTACTCCCTTTTCTTTTATATTTAGTTTTTAAAAGCCTCTTTTTATACTCTCAACTCGGTTAAACCTTTATGTATACATCCCCTTAAGTATCCTACTAACTATTTTGGCTGAAAGAACCACAATGGCAACGAAGAAAACAACGAGAAATGAATCCAAGCGAGACGACACTCCCGCTGATATGATCGTCATTGCTAGGCTAATTGAAGAGCTCGGGCAATCCTTAACCAAAGAATTCAGAGCGTCCGCTGTCTCGATCGTTAGTGAACATGCCGTGCGTCTGACCTCTGTGGAAGACAACTTAAACACTTGGACTGACACGGTGGGCGAGCTAGTGGCTAGATGTACGGCCCTAGAAGAAAGCAATGATAAGCTAAAGTCTAAGCTAGCCGACGTCAAGTCCCGTTGCCGTCGATCCAATATTCACATATTAGGACTGGAGGAGTCCGTGAATAGCGACCAACCCAGTCTCTTTTTTGCAAAGGTACTGGTTGAAATTCTGGGGTAAGAGATCCTTCCTACGACAACCCGAATTGGACCGGTGTTACAGAGCCGTGCCAAAACAACAAATAGCTCCAGGCCTAGAGCAGTTATTGCTAGTTTATACCATTATGGAATAAAAGAAAAAATTATTCAGGAGGCACGGAAGAGGAGGGGAAAGCTGGAATACGAAGGGAAACCAGTCCAAATCTTTGAAGACTACCGTCCTGAAGTCGTGGAGCAGCGTTCCCGCTACAGAGCTGTCATGGGCCCACTCTACAAGCTAGGTCTCAAGCCGTCTCTTCAGTACCCTGCGAGGCTGTTCATTACGACCAAAGACGGCGGATAAGGCCACGACATCGACCTTACCATTCCGTAGCAGGCGATAGCCTGTTTTTGTGCAGTTAGCACTTCGTTATGGCTAATAGGCAGAGCGGCGTCATATTATTCTCTATAAATCCGTTTTTATAAATAGGTTAACTGTGTGAAGTTGTGTATCGCCTAGATACTTTATTTAAATGTTTCGCAACATCTGATATAAGGGGGGGTTCGGTCGGTTCTGTTTTGTATAACTATTGCATGATGTTTATTATACGTCCACTATATGCTGGGGAGATAAGCGATAGCTTTGTTTAAATGATCTATGACTTTTATGCATGTCACTTACGCCTCGTCATGACGTGGCTTAATACCTCTGTGGGTCCAAGTAGCGTTTTTTTTGTGTGTTGTGTATTGTGTGTTTTTACGTTTGTTTTTATGCTCACGCTCGGATCTCAACAGGACATTAACAGATGGATATATATCTATTATGTGTGCTACTCCAGACAAATTACACTCAGGCATACTGCAACCTGTTTAGACTATGGCTAATTTAAATATCTTGATTTGGAATACAGGGGGTCTTAATATTCATCATAAATGCACAAGCGTATTAACATGGATGAAAAGACAACAGGTTGATGTGGCTGTTTTAAGTGAAACACATCTTTTAATGGCTGACAATACAAAGCTGGCGGATAAAGTCTATCATAACATAAGCTCCTCCTCCCTTGGCACCAAGGCCCGTGGTGTAGCTATAGTAGCTAAACGGAAGTTGAATATTAAATTATTAAGACATATGGTCTGATGCAGATGGTCGAGTTACTATTTCCAAGATAGATTACTTTAACAGGAAAATTGCTCTGGTAGCGGTAGTGAAAGGTTAACCTGTGGTAGTGAAAGGTTAACCGTCTGTAGTGTGGTAGTAAAAGGGTTAACCTTCTGTAGTGTGGTAGTGAAAGGGTTAACCTGTGGTAGTGAAAGGTTAACCTTCTGTAGTGTGGTAGTAAAAGGGTTAACCTTCTGTAGTGTGGTAGTGAAAGGTTAACCGTCTGTAGTGTGGTAGTGAAGGGTTAACCTTCTGTAGTGTGGTAGTGAAAGGTTAACCGTCTGTAGTGTGGTAGTGAAAGGTTAACCTTCTGTAATGTGGTAGTGAAAGGGTTAACCGTCTGTAGTGTGGTAGTGAAAGGTTAACCGTCTGTAGTGTGGTAGTGAAAGGTTAACCTTCTGTAATGTGGTAGTGAAAGGGTTAACCGTCTGTAGTGTGGTAGTGAAAGCTTAACCTTCTGTAGTGTGGTAATGAAAGGTTAACCTGTAGTGTGGTAGTGAAAGGTTAACCTTCTGTAGTGTGGTAGTGAAAGGTTAACCGTCTGTAGTGTGGTAGTGAAAGGTTAACCTTCTGTAATGTGGTAGTGAAAGGTTAACCTTCTGTAGTGTGGTAGTGAAAGGGTTAACCTTCTGTAGTGTGGTAGTGAAAGGGTTAACCTTCTGTAGTGTGGTAGTGAAAGGGTTAACCTTCTGTAGTGTGGTAGTGAAAGGTTAACCGTCTGTAGTGTGGTAGTGAAGGGTTAACCGTCTGTAGTGTGGTAGTGAAAGGGTTAACCTTCTGTAGTGTGGTAGTGAAGGGTTAACCTTCTGTAGTGTGGTAGTGAAGGGTTAACCGTCTGTAGTGTGGTAGTGAAAGGTTAACCGTCTGTAGTGTGGTAGTGAAAGGTTAACCTTCTGTAGTGTGGTAGTGAAAGGGTTAACCTTCTGTAGTGTGGTAGTGAAAGGTTAACCTTCTGTAGTGTGGTAGTGAAAGGTTAACCTTCTGTAGTGTGGTAGTGAAAGGGTTAACCTTCTGTAGTGTGGTAGTGAAAGGTTAACCTTCTGTAGTGTGGTAGTGAAAGGTTAACCTTCTGTAGTGTGGTAGTGAAAGGGTTAACCTTCTGTAGTGTGGTAGTGAAAGGTTAACCTTCTGTAGTGTGGTAGTGAAGGGTTAACCTTCTGTAGTGTGGTAGTGAAAGGGTTAACCTTCTGTAGTGTGGTAGTGAAAGGTTAACCGTCTGTAGTGTGGTAGTGAAAGGGTTAACCTTCTGTAGTGTGGTAGTGAAAGGTTAACCTTCTGTAGTGTGGTAGTGAAAGGTTAACATTCTGTAGTGTGGTAGTGAAAGGTTAACCTTCTGTAGTGTGGTAGTGAAAGGTTAACCTTCTGTAGTGTGGTAGTGAAAGGGTTAACCTTCTGTAGTGTGGTAGTGAAAGGTTAACCGTCTGTAGTGTGGTAGTGAAAGGGTTAACCTTCTGTAGTGTGGTAGTGAAAGGGTTAACCTTCTGTAATGTGGTAGTGAAAGGGTTAAGTACATGGTCATGTTTACCCCCCCCCCCCCCCCTCACAGTAGATACCTGCTGGATAGCAGTCAGAGTCTGCAGGACCCTGATGTAGTCCAGGTAGACGCCCCCCCCCGTGTGTCCCCCCCCCCCCCCCCCCCCCACAGTAGATACCTGCTGGATAGCAGTCAGAGTCTGCAGGACCCTGATGTAGTCCAGGTAGACGCCCCCCCCCCGTGTGTCCCCCCCCCCCCCCCCCCCCACAGTAGATACCTGCTGGATAGCAGTCAGAGTCTGCAGGACCCTGATGTAGTCCAGGTAGACGCCCCCCCCCCCCCCTCCCCCCACAGTAGATACCTGCTGGATAGCAGTCAGAGTCTGCAGGACCCTGATGTAGTCCAGGTAGACAGCACCCCCCCCCCCCCCCCCCCCCACAGTAGATACCTGCTGGATAGCAGTCAGAGTCTGCAGGACCCTGATGTAGTCCAGGTAGACGCCCCCCCCCCCGTGTGTGTCCCCCCCACAGTAGATACCTGCTGGATAGCAGTCAGAGTCTGCAGGACCCTGATGTAGTCCAGGTAGACGCGCGCCCCCCCCCTCCGCCCCCCCCCCCCCCCCCCCCCCACAGTAGATACCTGCTGGATAGCAGTCAGAGTCTGCAGGACCCTGATGTAGTCCAGGTAGACCCCCCCCCCCCACAGTAGATTACCTGCTGGATAGCAGTCAGAGTCTGCAGGACCCTGATGTAGTCCAGGTAGACCCCCCCCCCCCCCACAGTAGATACCTGCTGGATAGCAGTCAGAGTCTGCAAGGACCCTGATGTAGTCCAGGTAGAACGCCCCCCCCCCCCCCCCCCCACAGTAGATACCTGCTGGATAGCAGTCAGAGTCTGGCAGGACCCTGATGTAGTCCAGGTAGACCCCCCCCCCCCACAGTAGATACCTGCTGGATAGCAGTCAGAGTCTGCAGGACCCTGATGTAGTCCAGGTAGACCCCCCCCCCCACAGTAGATACCTGCTGGATAGCAGTCAGAGTCTGCAGGACCCTGATGTAGTCCAGGTAGACGCCCCCCCCCCCCACAGTAGATACCTGCTGGATAGCAGTCAGAGTCTGCAGGACCCTGATGTAGTCCAGGTAGACCCCCCCCCCCCCCCCCCCCCCACAGTAGATACCTGCTGGATAGCAGTCAGAGTCTGCAGGACCCTGATGTAGTCCAGGTAGACGCCCCCCCCCACAGTAGATACCTGCTGGATAGCAGTCAGAGTCTGCAGGACCCTGATGTAGTCCAGGTAGACGCCCCCCCCCCCCCCCCTCCCCACAGTAGATACCTGCTGGATAGCAGTCAGAGTCTGCAGGACCCTGATGTAGTCCAGGTAGACGCCCCCCCCCCCCACAGTAGATACCTGCTGGATAGCAGTCAGAGTCTGCAGGACCCCTGATGTAGTCCAGGTAGACGCCCCCCCCCCCCCCCCCCCCACAGTAGATACCTGCTGGATAGCAGTCAGAGTCTGCAGGACCCTGATGTAGTCCAGGTAGACCCCCCCCCCCACAGTAGATACCTGCTGGATAGCAGTCAGAGTCTGCAGGACCCTGATGTAGTCCAGGTAGACCCCCCCCCCCACAGTAGATACCTGCTGGATAGCAGTCAGAGTCTGCAGGACCCTGATGTAGTCCAGGTAGACCCCCCCCCCCCACAGTAGATACCTGCTGGATAGCAGTCAGAGTCTGCAGGACCCTGATGTAGTCCAGGTAGACGCCCCCCCCCCACAGTAGATACCTGCTGGATAGCAGTCAGAGTCTGCAGGACCCTGATGTAGTCCGTAGACGCGCCCGGCCGTGTCCCAGCCCTGGATGGCGGCGCAGCGCTCTGGAACAGCCAGGCCCTCCAGGAACTCCAGCAGGTAGTCGTGGTTGTCGTTGATGATACAGTCTAGGAGACGGGAGAGGCTTGATTAGAGCGGGAAGGTAGACCATGTTTTAGGGGGAAACACTACATTTTAACTAGGGATGCACCGAATGGGAAATTCTTGGCCGAAACCGATACCGAAAATAGAAAACAGTTGGCCGAAAACCGAAAATGATTCATAGAATAGATTTTTTTTTACCAATGTTGTGGAACATTATGATTATGGAAAAATATATGATTATGACAAAACTTAACTTAAATAATAATAATCACTATTATGGGTCCATAAAACATTTATTCAGCACTTCTGAATGCATACAGTACATTAATTCCATCTTTTCTCTGGCTGAGCAGCGGACATCTGTGCTCTACTGAGCGCACCTTTCTAGTCCCCAGCTGAATGTGCTCGCTTGACTCGGCACAGTAGACGCGCGACAGATGTGTGAGAAACACAATCCCCCCCCCCCCCCCCTCTCGCTCTGAATAATATGCATATTAGCTCACTCAGTGATTAACCGCAACGGGCATATAGTAAATAAGGATATAAAAGCATGTTAAAGACGCATTTATAGGACGCGTTGCGCGCAGAGTTTACATAGAAACAGCGCGACTCCCGACAGCGCGACATCATCACAACAACACGCGTTAGGTTACAGGTTGTTTCTGTTTCGGTGAAAAAACTCTTTCGGCCGAAAGGCCATTTTTGGCCGAAGGTTTTCGGCCAGCGAAATTTCGGTGCATCCCTAATTTTAACACCATAACCGTAGTCTTAGCTACTCTACACTGGCTTCCTGTAACTTGTAGAATTGATTTTAAGGTGCTTCTCCTCACATACAAAGCTCTAAATGGACAGGGACCCAGCTACATGGCTGACTAATAAACTACACAGCCGCCAGAACACATCCTCAGATGCAGGTCTATTAGAGGTCACCAGAAAGAGTCATGAGAAGGTCGGTGATGCAGCCTTTGTAAACTACGCCCCAAAACTGTGGAACACGTTACCCAACAATATTAGGGAAGCCAATACGTTAGACATTTTAAAAAGGCAGCTTAAATCTCTTCACCAAAGCATTTGACTGACTTTACACTATTATACTGTACCATTAATCTGTGATTGACATTGCACTATTCTCTATGTTCTATTCCCCATGTTTTTGTGTTTTTCTTTTCTTTTATATATCCGTATTAAGTCAATTACTGTTTTCCCACAGATAGGTGGGAAGTTTTGGGCATGCCATGAGCAGGAAATGTGAAAGGCTTTACAGACCAAGTATTGGTGTCTTTATTATTTATAAATTTTTTTTTATTGCACTGCACTATTTTACTCCGTCTATTGCTTTTTGTTACCGGTTCGAAACTGTCGGGTATTAAACTGTGTGGGTATCAAACTAGAAAGACTGTCAGGTAGGGCTGGGCGATATGGCCTAAATATGATATCACGATATTTTCTGACCTTTCGGCGATACACATCACGATGTTTTTCTTTTTTTCCCCAAAATTCATTATGAGGCTTACCAAGACAGTATTTGAGTTTGCAAGCTAACATTAAAGACAAAATAAAATACCCATGCATTTAGCATTTTTATATTATATATTAGATTTAGATTATTGGATTATTAGATTATATATTGCATATATTTAGCAATGAGCTATTATATGATTTAGATATGAAATATGATGAATTGAAAATGGGGGACCCTGATGTAAACAAGACGAAAGTCTTTCTCTGGTCTGCATCCTCCAGTCCGCTGTTGACTGTTGTTGTATTGAGCTGTACTGTATTGTACCCATGCTGCAATCTGTTAATAACGTTCTCATTCATTCAGTCGGCAAACAGAATCATTTTGATTGACAGTCGCGTCTGCCAATTACGTCACATCGCTTGCACCCGCCCTGCTGTTCTTAGCACCAATCGGCAAGCGCGTATTCATTTTTTACTTCCGCCATTGGAGAGCTCAATGACAACAACAATGGCAGCGGTAGCTCGCCGCGGCCGACGTTTAGCTACGCAGAAGGACTAAACGACTGGAGGCATAATGATTTTACTGCAACGGATGTTATAATAAAAGCCTTTCCATACATCTGTCTGATTGAAAACTTTATTAACAGACCGCAGAATGGGCACAACTGAGTCAGCACGGGCTGAGATATGAACGACTAATGCTTGCTATATCTAGGTCGACCTTGGTCGTTGCTATGTAAATACGCTGATGTTATTGAAAGTGTAACTATATAACGTTAATGCCACAAAACGAATGCCTTTGTTATCATAAGTAGTAACTTTTGATGCAGTAGTGTGTGTGTGGGGCGGCGTTGTTCAAAAGTGTCAACGTGTGGACCAGATTGACGCGACACAAGCCTCTTGGGCAAAACATCACGATATCCACGATACGTTTATGTATCGTTAATGAACTGTACCCGATATTTATATAATATCGTCATATCGCCCAGCCCTACTGTCAGGCTTTAAAACTGTGTGGGACCCAGGCCTAGAACTGCACCCTGAGAGAGGGAACTGCACCCTGAGAGGGAACTGCACCCTGAGAGGGAACTGCACCCTGAGAGGGAACTGCACCCTGAGAGGGAACTGCACCCTGAGAGGGAACTGCACCCCGAGAGGGAACTGCACCCCGAGAGGGAACTGCACCCCGAGAGGGAACTGCACCCCGAGAGGGAACTGCACCCCGAGAGGGAACTGCACCCTGAGAGAGGGAACTGCACCCTGAGAGGGAACTGCACCCTGAGAGGGAACTGCACCCTGAGAGGGAACTGCACCCTGAGAGAGGGAACTGCACCCTGAGAGAGGGAACTGCACCCTGAGAGGGAACTGCACCCCGAGAGGGAACTGCACCCTGAGAGGGAACTGCACCCCGAGAGGGAACTGCACCCCGAGAGGGAACTGCACCCTGAGAGGGAACTCCTGAGAGGGAACTCCTGAGTGGAAACTGCACCCTGAGCGGGGACTGCACCCTGAGAGGGAACTGCACCCTGAGCGGGAACTGCACCCTGAGAGGGAACTGCACCCTGAGTGGGAACTGCACCCTGAGAGAGGGAACTGCACCCTGAGAGAGGGAACTGCACCCTGAGAGAGGGAACTGCACCCTGAGAGGGAACTGCACCCTGAGAGGGAACTGCACCCTGAGAGGGAACTGCACCCTGAGAGGGAACTGCACCCTGAGAGGGAACTGCACCCTGAGAGGGAACTGCACCCTGAGAGGGAACTGCACCCTGAGAGGGAGGTTTCCCTGAGTGGGAACTGCACCCTGAGTGGGAACTGCACCCTGAGAGGGAACTGCACCCTGAGAGGGAACTGCACCCTGAGAGGGAACTGCACCCTGAGAGGGAACTGCACCCCGAGAGGGAACTGCACCCCGAGAGGGAACTGCACCCTGAGAGAGGGAACTGCACCCTGAGAGGGAACTGCACCCTGAGAGGGAACTGCACCCTGAGAGAGGGAACTGCACCCTGAGAGGGAACTGCACCCTGAGAGGGAACTGCACCCCGAGAGGGAACTGCACCCCGAGAGGGAACTGCACCCCGAGAGGGAACTGCACCCTGAGAGGGAACTCCTGAGAGGGAACTGCACCCTGAGTGGAAACTGCACCCTGAGCGGGGACTGCACCCTGAGAGGGAACTGCACCCTGAGCGGGAACTGCACCCTGAGAGGGAACTGCACCCTGAGAGGGAACTGCACCCTGAGGGAACTGCACCCTGAGTGGGAACTGCACCCTGAGAGAGGGAACTGCACCCTGAGAGGGAACTGCACCCTGAGAGGGAACTGCACCCTGAGAGGGAACTGCACCCCGAGAGGGAACTGCACCCTGAGCGGGGACTGCACCCTGAGAGGGAACTGCACCCTGAGAGGGAACTGCACCCTGAGAGGGAACTGCACCCTGAGAGGGAACTGCACCCTGAGAGGGAACTGCACCCTGAGAGGGAACTGCACCCTGAGAGGGAACTGCACCCTGAGAGGGAGGTTTCCCTGAGAGGGAACTGCACCCTGAGAGGGAACTGCACCCTGAGTGGGAACTGTTACCCAACACATCGCTTGCACCCGCCCTGCTGTTCTTAGCACCAATCGGCAAGCGCGTATTCATTTTTTACTTCCGCCATTGGAGAGCTCAATGACAACAACAATGGCAGCGGTAGCTCGCCGCGGCCGACGTTTAGCTACGCAGAAGGACTAAACGACTGGAGGCATAATGATTTTACTGCAACGGATGTTATAATAAAAGCCTTTCCATACATCTGTCTGATTGAAAACTTTATTAACAGACCGCAGAATGGGCACAACTGAGTCAGCACGGGCTGAGATATGAACGACTAATGCTTGCTATATCTAGGTCGACCTTGGTCGTTGCTATGTAAATACGCTGATGTTATTGAAAGTGTAACTATATAACGTTAATGCCACAAAACGAATGCCTTTGTTATCATAAGTAGTAACTTTTGATGCAGTAGTGTGTGTGTGGGGCGGCGTTGTTCAAAAGTGTCAACGTGTGGACCAGATTGACGCGACACAAGCCTCTTGGGCAAAACATCACGATATCCACGATACGTTTATGTATCGTTAATGAACTGTACCCGATATTTATATAATATCGTCATATCGCCCAGCCCTACTGTCAGGCTTTAAAACTGTGTGGGACCCAGGCCTAGAACTGCACCCTGAGAGAGGGAACTGCACCCTGAGAGGGAACTGCACCCTGAGAGGGAACTGCACCCTGAGAGGGAACTGCACCCTGAGAGGGAACTGCACCCTGAGAGGGAACTGCACCCCGAGAGGGAACTGCACCCCGAGAGGGAACTGCACCCTGAGAGGGAACTGCACCCTGAGAGAGGGAACTGCACCCTGAGAGAGGGAACTGCACCCTGAGAGGGAACTGCACCCCGAGAGGGAACTGCACCCTGAGAGGGAACTGCACCCCGAGAGGGAACTGCACCCCGAGAGGGAACTGCACCCTGAGAGGGAACTCCTGAGAGGGAACTCCTGAGTGGAAACTGCACCCTGAGCGGGGACTGCACCCTGAGAGGGAACTGCACCCTGAGCGGGAACTGCACCCTGAGAGGGAACTGCACCCTGAGTGGGAACTGCACCCTGAGAGAGGGAACTGCACCCTGAGAGAGGGAACTGCACCCTGAGAGAGGGAACTGCACCCTGAGAGGGAACTGCACCCTGAGAGGGAACTGCACCCTGAGAGGGAACTGCACCCTGAGAGGGAACTGCACCCTGAGAGGGAACTGCACCCTGAGAGGGAACTGCACCCTGAGAGGGAACTGCACCCTGAGAGGGAACTGCACCCTGAGAGGGAGGTTTCCCTGAGTGGGAACTGCACCCTGAGTGGGAACTGCACCCTGAGAGGGAACTGCACCCTGAGAGGGAACTGCACCCTGAGAGGGAACTGCACCCTGAGAGGGAACTGCACCCCGAGAGGGAACTGCACCCCGAGAGGGAACTGCACCCTGAGAGAGGGAACTGCACCCTGAGAGGGAACTGCACCCTGAGAGGGAACTGCACCCTGAGAGAGGGAACTGCACCCTGAGAGGGAACTGCACCCTGAGAGGGAACTGCACCCCGAGAGGGAACTGCACCCCGAGAGGGAACTGCACCCCGAGAGGGAACTGCACCCTGAGAGGGAACTCCTGAGAGGGAACTGCACCCTGAGTGGAAACTGCACCCTGAGCGGGGACTGCACCCTGAGAGGGAACTGCACCCTGAGCGGGAACTGCACCCTGAGAGGGAACTGCACCCTGAGAGGGAACTGCACCCTGAGGGAACTGCACCCTGAGTGGGAACTGCACCCTGAGAGAGGGAACTGCACCCTGAGAGGGAACTGCACCCTGAGAGGGAACTGCACCCTGAGAGGGAACTGCACCCCGAGAGGGAACTGCACCCTGAGCGGGGACTGCACCCTGAGAGGGAACTGCACCCTGAGAGGGAACTGCACCCTGAGAGGGAACTGCACCCTGAGAGGGAACTGCACCCTGAGAGGGAACTGCACCCTGAGAGGGAACTGCACCCTGAGAGGGAGGTTTCCCTGAGAGGGAACTGCACCCTGAGAGGGAACTGCACCCTGAGTGGGAACTGCACCCTGAGAGGGAACTGCACCCTGAGTGGGAGGTTTCCCTGAGTGGGAACTGCACCATGAGAGGGAACTGCACCCTGAGAGAGGGAACTGCACCCTGAGAGAGGGAACTGCACCCTGAGAGGGAACTGCACCCCGAGAGGGAACTGCACCCTGAGTGGGAACTGCACCCTGAGTGGGAACTGCACCCTGAGTGGGAACTGCACCCTGAGAGGGAGGTTTCCCTGAGAGGGAACTGCACCCTGAGAGGGAACTGCACCCTGAGTGGGAACTGCACCCTGAGAGGGAGGTTTGCCCTGAGAGGGAGGTTTGCCCTGAGTGGGGGTTCGAAGGGTCAAAGTGGGTATCAAACAGGAGGGAAGACTGTCAAGTTTTAAACTGTGGATACCAAACAGAAGGTAAAGACGACTTTAAACTGTTAAACAGTAATCCAGAACTATTTTATTGCACTGTAAAAAAAATTGATTTTATAGTATGTCTGGATTGTCTGCACTTTGTGAAAAACTGTGATTTTATGTCTGCTCATTTTACCCTTGGTATTATTTTACTTATTTTTACCTTTATCTCTATGCCCCACTATCCGCTGGGTGCATACTATGACCTTTATCAGGTTTTGTAACAGATTACAGAAGCCTATTGGAACGTGAGGTTCTGATATGATTTGATTAATATATCTGCATTATTTTATCCCACTTTATGCTTTGCTCTTGCTGCTTGTTTTACATATATTTTATGTCTTATTTCTTACTGATGTAAAGCACTTTGAACTGCAATCCCCTGTATGAAAGGTGCTATACAAATAATAAAGTTATTATTATTATTATAATCAACTGGAGATATATTTTCAATATTTAAAAAAGGTGCTATAGATAACGTTCAGCCACTAGATGTCACACTAGACTAGAGCATCGAAATGGCATGAATCCAGTCAGGTGTATTCCACGTGGGGAAATGGCATGAATCCAGTCAGGTGTATTCCACGTGGGGAAATGGCATGAATCCAGTCAGGTGTATTCCACGTGGGGAAATGGCATGAATCCAGTCAGGTGTATTCCACGTGGGGAAATGGCATGAATCCAGTCAGGTGTATTCCACGTGGGGAAATGGGATGAATCCAGTCAGGTGTATTCCACGTGGGGAAATGGCATGAATCCAGTCAGGTGTATTCCACGTGGGGAAATGGGATGAATCCAGTCAGGTGTATTCCACGTGGGGAAATGGCATGAATCCAGTCAGGTGTATTCCACGTGGGGAAATGGCATGAATCCAGTCAGGTGTATTCCACGTGGGGAAATGGCATGAATCCAGTCAGGTGTATTCCACGTGGGGAAATGGGATACATGCGTGCAACATATAAACAACAACATTAATTTTGGAACCACAATGATAAACTAATTTAAAAACGCATAACTTTTATTCCACACCTTTCTAAAAGCTATGTGGATGCATTATTAATTATAATTTTTAATGATTACTCTACGTAGAAATGTTATCTATAGCACTTTTTTTCCTTCTTCCATTTTAACATTTATAAAATCCAATAAATGTTTTTACACCATGGCATTTGAGAGAATAGAGCAATTCTGAATGGTGTATTGCCAAGCCTCAACTACAGTTTGTGTTTCCGCTCCCTTCCTCGATAAGGCCCAGATGATATGGTCTCCACGTCCTTCTCCATCAACATCGGTCGTGTCGTCCGGACATCAGCATGAGAACATCGAGATCGCTAGTCGTTGTCATCAAATAGAAACCAGTCCTATACCTGAAGCCAAATGCTGGATGAGCAGCTTATGGCACCGGTTCCAGTAGCCGGCGCGGTACAGGTGCAGGGCCTCGCGGTGTGTGTCGTTGTCACGGCGTGCGCGCGTCGCCTTGGCCTCGTGGATCCACTGCTCTGGGATCAGCAGCCTCTCAGTCAAGAAGCGCTCCTTCTGGGCCGACTCGTCCGTCTCCACTAGGGGGCAGTGGAGCTGCAGCATCTCCCTCACCGCGCGCTCACGCAGACTAGGGGGTGGGAGGCAGAGAGAAAGAGATGTATTGTGCTCCATCATCTATATCTATAGTGGGCAGTCCACACCCGTAGGATCTGTAGGCCGTGACGCTCGCCGTGAGCCGCCTAGAACAGGGTTGGTCTGTATGTCTGTCCGTCCGTCTGTCCCGCCCAAAGTAGACCAATCACAGCTCACGCTGCTACGTACATACAGTGAACCAAAATATAACAGATAGCCAGCTAATGATGTTAACGTTAGCCAAGCTAACATTGTGCAACGTTATCAACGCTAGCAATGTGGTGTGGGATGTGGTAAACCTGATGTATGTACGCCCGGTGTTGGATGTGGTCAGGGCCAGGGTTACGTACGCGTGGTGTGGGATGTGGTCAGGGTTCCGTACTCGTGGTCAGGGTTACGTACGCGTGGTCAGGGTTACGTACGCGCGGTGTGGTCAGGGTTACGTACGCGTGGTGTGGGGTGTGGTCAGGGTTACGTACGCGCGGTGTGGTCAGGGTTACGTACGCGTGGTCAGGGTTACGTACGCGCGGTGTGGTCAGGGTTACGTACGCGTGGTGTGGGGTGTGGTCAGGGTTACGTACGCGCGGTGTGGTCAGGGTTACGTACGCGTGGTCAGGGTTACGTACGCGTGGTCAGGGTTACGTACGCGCGGTGTGGTCAGGGTTACGTACGCGTGGTCAGGGTTACGTACGCGCGGTGTGGTCAGGGTTACGTACGCGTGGTGTGGGGTGTGGTCAGGGTTACGTACGCGTGGTGTGGTCAGGGGTACGTACGCGTGGTGTGGGGTGTGGTCAGGGTCAGGGTTACGTACGCGTGGTGTGGTCAGGGGTACGTACGCGTGGTCAGGGTTACGTACGCGCGGTGTGGTCAGGGTTACGTACGCGTGGTGTGGGGTGTGGTCAGGGTTACGTACGCGTGGTGTGGTCAGGGGTACGTACGCGTGGTGTGGTCAGGGGTACGTACGCGTGGTGTGGGGTGTGGTCAGGGTCAGGGTTACGTACGCGCGGTGTGGTCAGGGGTACGTACGCGTGGTGTGGGGTGTGGTCAGGGTTACGTACGCGTGGTGTGGTCAGGGGTACGTACGCGTGGTGTGGGGTGTGGTCAGGGTCAGGGTTACGTACGCGTGGTGTGGGGTGTGGTCAGGGTCAGGGTTACGTACGCGTGGTCAGGGTTACGTACGCGTGGTGTGGGGTGTGGTCAGGGTCAGGGTTACGTACGCGTGGTCAGGGTTACGTACGCGTGGTCAGGGTTACGTACGCGTGGTGTGGGATGTGGTCAGGGTTACGTACGCGTGGTCAGGGTTACGTACGCGTGGTGTGGGATGTGGTTAGGGTTACGTACGCGTGGTCAGGGTTACGTACGCGTGGTGTGGTCAGGGGTACGTACGCGTGGTGTGGGGTGTGGTCAGGGTCAGGGTTACGTACGCGTGCTCTGGGATGTGCAGCAGCACATACACGGCCTGGTCCCAGAGGCCGGCGCTCTCCAGCTGAGCGGCGTAGCTGGTGTGCAGGAGGCCCTGGCGCGACGGGCTGAGGTGGCTGTAGTGCAGCGCCTGGAGGACGCCCCACAGGTGCCAGCTGAGACGGTAGTCCAGGCGCTCCCACGTCACCGTCAGAGGGTCGAGGAGCTGCGGCAAGCTGTAGTGCCTGAGAGAGGACGACATGGACACAGTATGAACCAGGGGTCCGTTGGGGACATTATGTGCGGTTGAAAAAAAAAGGGTAATAATCTAAATATATTGCAATATCGTGATATTACAACATTACAGTATTGTGATTAGGGATGCCCCCCGAAACCCGGTTCTAAACGGGAACCGGTACTAAATTAGAAAAAACCCGGAGTATTGATAAGCTCCGACGTTATCGGTTCCGCTATCTGTAGTGTAGGAGCGGATTAGCTACGGAGCTAACAGAGTGTACCATCCAACGGTGGCAGCAACGCTGGAAACGGAGTAACGTTAACGTTATGTCGAGTTCATACTACACTACACGTATGAACACGACATAACGTTAACGTTACTCCGTTTCCATTAAGTGTTTAATTAGCAGCAATCTGTTGTTGAAAATGTAGCGTTAAAAATCTCCATCCATAGCACCGGAAACGCGAGGACAGGAAGCCATCATGAAATCGTTGTAGTCATATTGTAGTCTTTTAGTCTTATTAACCGCGACGCATGCAGACACATATGAAAGCATACCATGCAATAAGACTAACCCTTTCACTGCCCCACAACAGCCGGTTAACCCTTTCACTGTGACAATACAGAAGGTTAGCCCTTTACTATCACACAACCGACGGCGGATGCTCCATAATTAGCATCATCGCCGTCGGTTGTGTGATAGTAAAGGGCTAACCTTCTGTCGTGTGGCAGTGAAGGGTTAATGACAACATTAAATTGAATGACAGCATTGAATTTGTATTGCACAATTCTTTAAAATGTAATGTTCAGTTTGAAATGATATTTGCTTTTGTTTCAAGATAAGCCTTAACCCTTGTGGCTTCCTAGAACTCCTGAAACCCACTGGGCTTAAGAGATGAAATGATGGATCATGTTTAAAGCCATATCATTTTAACTGTTTACTATTTTTAAAACATTTTTCCCCCATGATTAACAATAGCCTAATCTCAAGATATCTGTAACAAATTACAAATATTTCCGAATTGTAACCACTTAAATTCGTGTTCGTTTGACACCACGTCCGTTTTTATTGAAAAAAAACTGAGAAACAGTCATATTCATCATATTTCTATACATCTTTGATACCACATTACAGCGTGTGTAAACTCGACAAAATCCCTGTGAATAAGAATCTGCCATTATAAAAAAAGAAAGGTTGACGCTAAACGTTAGTAAGCGCTGATTATTATTACTATATTCTGCGGGCGAGCATTACTCAATCTCCCGGTATCATTCTGAACACAGACTCACCTGTCGCTGTAGAGCTTGAGGAGGTGGAAGCACTCACCTGTCGCTGTAGAGCTTGAGGAGGTGGAAGCAGACAACTCACCTGTCGCTGTAGAGCTTGAGGAGGTGGAAGCACTCACCTGTCGCTGTAGAGCTTGAGGAGGTGGAAGCACTCACCTGTCGCTGTAGAGCTTGAGGTGGAAGCAGACTCACCTGTCGCTGTAGAGCTTGAGGAGGTGGAAGCAGACTCACCTGTCGCTGTAGAGCTTGAGGAGGTGGAAGCAGACTCACCTGTCGCTGTAGAGCTTGAGGAGGTGGAAGCAGACGACTCACCTGTCGCTGTAGAGCTTGAGGAGGTGGAAGCAGACGACTCACCTGTCGCTGTAGAGCTTGAGGAGGTGGAAGCAGACGACTCACCTGTCGCTGTAGAGCTTGAGGAGGTGGAAGCAGACGACTCACCTGTCGCTGTAGAGCTTGAGGAGGTGGAAGCAGACGACTCACCTGTCGCTGTAGAGCTTGAGGAGGTGGAAGCAGACTCACCTGTCGCTGTAGAGCTTGAGGAGGTGGAAGCAGACTCACCTGTCGCTGTAGAGCTTGAGGAGGTGGAAGCAGACTCACCTGTCGCTGTAGAGCTTGAGGAGGTGGAAGCAGACTCACCTGTCGCTGTAGAGCTTGAGGAGGTGGAAGCAGACTCACCTGTCGCTGTAGAGCTTGAGGAGGTGGAAGCAGACTCACCTGTCGCTGTAGAGCTTGAGGAGGTGGAAGCAGACGACTCACCTGTCGCTGTAGAGCTTGAGGAGGTGGAAGCAGACTCACCTGTCGCTGTAGAGCTTGAGGAGGTGGAAGCAGACTCACCTGTCGCTGTAGAGCTTGAGGAGGTGGAAGCAGACTCACCTGTCGCTGTAGAGCTTGAGGAGGTGGAAGCAGACTCACCTGTCGCTGTAGAGCTTGAGGAGGTGGAAGCAGACTCACCTGTCGCTGTAGAGCTTGAGGAGGTGGAAGCAGACTCACCTGTCGCTGTAGAGCTTGAGGAGGTGGAAGCAGACTCACCTGTCGCTGTAGAGCTTGAGGAGGTGGAAGCAGACTCACCTGTCGCTGTAGAGCTTGAGGAGGTGGAAGCACTCACCTGTCGCTGTAGAGCTTGAGGAGGTGGAAGCAGACTCACCTGTCGCTGTAGAGCTTGAGGAGGTGGAAGCAGACTCACCTGTCGCTGTAGAGCTTGAGGAGGTGGAAGCAGACTCACCTGTCGCTGTAGAGCTTGAGGAGGTGGAAGCAGACTCACCTGTCGCTGTAGAGCTTGAGGAGGTGGAAGCAGACTCACCTGTCGCTGTAGAGCTTGAGGAGGTGGAAGCACTCACCTGTCGCTGTAGAGCTTGAGGAGGTGGAAGCAGACTCACCTGTCGCTGTAGAGCTTGAGGAGGTGGAAGCAGACTCACCTGTCGCTGTAGAGCTTGAGGAGGTGGAAGCAGACTCACCTGTCGCTGTAGAGCTTGAGGAGGTGGAAGCAGACGACTCACCTGTCGCTGTAGAGCTTGAGGAGGTGGAAGCAGACTCACCTGTCGCTGTAGAGCTTGAGGAGGTGGAAGCAGACTCACCTGTCGCTGTAGAGCTTGAGGAGGTGGAAGCAGACTCACCTGTCGCTGTAGAGCTTGAGGAGGTGGAAGCAGACTCACCTGTCGCTGTAGAGCTTGAGGAGGTGGAAGCAGACTCACCTGTCGCTGTA
>NW_028170110.1:62500-70000 GCF_963971535.1 Notolepis coatsorum
CCAGCCCTACTTTGTTGTTCACTTGCTTTGACAAAGCAGCTTTGGCTAAACTTCCGCCAGATTGTTAACCAGGACCAAACGCAGAGAACACATTACCCCTGTATTAGCCACGCTACATTGGCTACCTGTAAGATACAGGCTTGATTTTTTTAATTGCGCTCACACGGCTTTAAAGGGTGAAGCCCCAAGCTACATTGGTGAGCTATATATATATATATATATATAACCCCTTACTGCCCTAATAGGGCTCTCCGCTACTCCGACCAAGGAGCGCTCGTCGTCCCGTGTAAAGAATCGAGGTTTTTCGGTGTATATAATGTAAACTAAATGTATATAATGTAGGTGGATGACAGCACTGCTTATAGCCACCTGAGAGCAACACAGAAGCAGAGAGAGAGAGTGTGTCAGCAGGCAGTGTGTCTCCACGGATAAGGGTTGAAAGTGCAGACAGGCTTTGGACGTTTAGTGTGCGGTAGGAGCTGATTAACAACCTGCAGATGAGGCTGTGCTGTTGTCATCACCAGCTGATAGCCACAGTGTTTGTTTGGGGCAAGTTAATATCAACATTGCCGTTTCTGTAGTGATCTGGGTCAAATAGCTGTGGTCAAAGACAGCGCGTCACATAGGAACGAGGAGAGGGGCGGGCCTGTCATTTGCTATGCCGAGATGATAATGATGATTATGATTATTATAATGAGTTTTCTTCCGCATGTGAGTTAGAACAGGACGCAATGCTGATACGAGCAGACGTGGAGAGAGACTAGAGCCCCCCCCCCCTCCTATGCCTCTAGCTTCGGCTAACAAAGAAGGGTTTTGGCTAACGACGAGGCCTCAACCACCATTGGACTAACAGAAGCAGCTAGCAGAAAGGACGATAGAATAATGAATTTAGTGTTCCATCAAAGACTTTTCAAGGACAATACGAAATGGTAACATCCGAGGCTTTTGTTTATGTAATAAACGATTCCAAGAAAGGTACTACGCTGTCCAGTGTCGAATTCTTAGGTTTACCAGTATGAGAAGACGTCAAAGAAATAAACACAACACAGAACTACACAAGCCAACAGATGAAGAGGTGATACTGGCTGATTGATCGAAATCTAACACCCGGACCAAACTAAAAACCAACGGTGACCGGGCTTTTTCAGTCGTAGCACCCAAGCTATGGAATCCGCTACCTTGTGAAATCAGGTCTGCCGATAGTGTGGAATCTTTTAAACAAGGTCTAAAAACCTTTTTATACAGTCAGGCTTTTAATTGATCATGTATGTGGTGTAACATTTGTGTATTTTAATTAATTTAGTTTTTAAAGTATTCTACAATCTTGTATGTGATGTAACATGTGTGGTTATTTTATTCTGATTAACTTTTACTGCCTGTAAAGCACTTTGTGATTTTAATCGGGAAAAGCGCTATACAAATAAAATGTACCTAACTCTGGCAGCTAAGGGTAAGTAGCAATGTTCGTCAAACAGTGTTGAACTTGAGCGCTACGGTCTTGAGTGCTTAGTAGTGAAAGAAACCGGTGATGGTTTTCCAAGGTATGTGATGTATAGATTGGGGGGAGATGACCTAAGGGGCCAGGTCAGAGAGGTCAGAAATGTGCATGCCTTAGCAGACGGTGGTGGAAGAAGCGGTTCAGAGGCAGGAGGCAGCACACTGCCAGCGAGCGAATGTTGACATTCCGATCTAGAACACATTGATAACAGCGAGTGTGGGCACAGAGAGCAGCAGAGAGAGGTTCATCATGAATGAAACAGTAATGAAACGTTTAGAATGTGTGTCTAAAGGTTAAACGCGGTTGTCATGACAGAAGAGGGGCGGGCTGTCGTTGCTATGGCGAGAATATAGAAAAGCAAGTTCTTTCCGGGTGTAAGCCAGACCAAGAGTGACTAAGGGCAGACTACAATCTGACTAGGACTGAGATCACACAGAAGAGACTCCCTCCCCTCGCGGGGAGGACTGACGTGGCACGACCACGACGACAGGCTTCTGGAATACCAACCAGGCCGCGAGGATCCCCGAGCGGGGTTAAAGGAGAGATCATTAGAATAGCCTTTTCAAGGACAATACAATCTGTTAACATCTGAGCTGAGGTTTCTGTTTATGAAAATAAACAACGCTTCTCCTTGTAAGGTATTACGCTGTGTCGAGTGTCGAATTCTTACGAAGGTGGAGAATTATTATGGTGGCGGATCGCACTAACGGGGAGAGATAAGGATTGTACAGCCAGTATATGAGACGTCAGGATCATTAAAAGTACACAACGCAGAGGGAGTGGATGGAGAGGATAACACAAGAAGACTTGATACTGGCCGATTGATCAGAATCTAACAGTAGTATAGACATACTAGCGTAGTAGGTACTAGGTAGTGATATAGGGAAGGTAGATCACTTAGTAGTGTAGACATACTAGCGTAGTAGGTACTAGGTAGTGATATAGGGAAGGTAGATTACTTAGTAGTGTAGACATACTAGCGTAGTAGGTACTAGGTAGTGATATAGGGAAGGTAGATTACTTAGTAGTATAGACATACTAGCGTAGTAGGTACTAGGTAGTGATATAGGGAAGGTAGATCACTTAGTAGTGTAGACATACTAGTGTAGTAGGTACTAGGTAGTGATATAGGGAAGGTAGATTACTTAGTAGTGTAGACATACTAGTGTAGTAGGTACTAGGTAGTGATATAGGGAAGGTAGATCACTTAGTAGTAGAGACATACTAGCGTAGTAGGTACTAGGTAGTGATATAGGGAAGGTAGATCACTTAGTAGTAGAGACATACTAGCGTAGTAGGTACTAGGTAGTGATATAGGGAAGGTAGATTACTTAGTAGTGTAGACATACTAGTGTAGTAGGTACTAGGTAGTGATATAGGGAAGGTAGATTACTTAGTAGTATAGACATACTAGCGTAGTAGGTACTAGGTAGTGATATAGGGAAGGTAGATTACTTAGTAGTAGAGACATACTAGTGTAGTAGGTACTAGGTAGTGATATAGGGAAGGTAGATCACTTAGTAGTGTAGACATACTAGCGTAGTAGGTACTAGGTAGTGATATAGGGAAGGTAGATCACTTAGTAGTAGAGACATACTAGTGTAGTAGGTACTAGGTAGTGATATAGGGAAGGTAGATCACTTAGTAGTGTAGACATACTAGTGTAGTAGGTACTAGGTAGTGATATAGGGAAGGTAGATCACTTAGTAGTAGAGACATACTAGTGTAGTAGGTACTAGGTAGTGATATAGGGAAGGTAGATCACTTAGTAGTGTAGACATACTAGTGTAGTAGGTACTAGGTAGTGATATAGGGAAGGTAGATCACTTAGTAGTAGAGACATACTAGTGTAGTAGGTACTAGGTAGTGATATAGGGAAGGTAGATCACTTAGTAGTGTAGACATACTAGTGTAGTAGGTACTAGGTAGTGATATAGGGAAGGTAGATCACTTAGTAGTGTAGACATACTAGTGTAGTAGGTACTGATATAGGGAAGGTAGATTACTTAGTAGTGTAGACATACTAGCGTAGTAGGTACTAGGTAGTGATATAGGGAAGGTAGATCACTTAGTAGTGTAGACATACTAGCGTAGTAGGTACTAGGTAGTGATATAGGGAAGGTAGATCACTTAGTAGTAGAGACATACTAGTGTAGTAGGTACTAGGTAGTGATATAGGGAAGGTAGATCACTTAGTAGTGTAGACATACTAGTGTAGTAGGTACTAGGTAGTGATATAGGGAAGGTAGATCACTTAGTAGTGTAGACATACTAGTGTAGTAGGTACTAGGTAGTGATATAGGGAAGGTAGATCACTTAGTAGTGTAGACATACTAGCGTAGTAGGTACTAGGTAGTGATATAGGGAAGGTAGATCACTTAGTAGTAGAGACATACTAGTGTAGTAGGTACTAGGTAGTGATATAGGGAAGGTAGATCACTTAGTAGTGTAGACATACTAGTGTAGTAGGTACTAGGTAGTGATATAGGGAAGGTAGATCACTTAGTAGTGTAGACATACTAGTGTAGTAGGTACTAGGTAGTGATATAGGGAAGGTAGATCACTTAGTAGTGTAGACATACTAGTGTAGTAGGTACTAGGTAGTGATATAGGGAAGGTAGATCACTTAGTATTAGAGACATACTAGTGTAGTAGGTACTAGGTAGTGATATAGGGAAGGTAGATTACTTAGTAGTGTAGACATACTAGTGTAGTAGGTACTAGGTAGTAATATAGGGAAGGTAGATCACTTAGTAGTGTAGACATACTAGTGTAGTAGGTACTAGGTAGTGATATAGGGAAGGTAGATCACTTAGTAGTGTAGACATACTAGTGTAGTAGGTACTAGGTAGTGATATAGGGAAGGTAGATCACTTAGTAGTGTAGACATACTAGTGTAGTAGGTACTAGGTAGTGATATAGGGAAGGTAGATCACTTAGTAGTGTAGACATACTAGTGTAGTAGGTACTAGGTAGTGATATAGGGAAGGTAGATCACTTAGTAGTGTAGACATACTAGTGTAGTAGGTACTAGGTAGTGATATAGGGAAGGTAGATTACTTAGTAGTATAGACATACTAGTGTAGTAGGTACTAGGTAGTGATATAGGGAAGGTAGATCACTTAGTAGTAGAGACATACTAGTGTAGTAGGTACTAGGTAGTGATATAGGGAAGGTAGATTACTTAGTAGTAGAGACATACTAGTGTAGTAGGTACTAGGTAGTGATATAGGGAAGGTAGATCACTTAGTAGTAGAGACATACTAGTGTAGTAGGTACTAGGTAGTGATATAGGGAAGGTAGATTACTTAGTAGTGTAGACATACTAGTGTAGTAGGTACTAGGTAGTGATATAGGGAAGGTAGATTACTTAGTAGTAGAGACATACTAGTGTAGTAGGTACTAGGTAGTGATATAGGGAAGGTAGATTACTTAGTAGTGTAGACATACTAGTGTAGTAGGTACTAGGTAGTGATATAGGGAAGGTAGATCACTTAGTAGTGTAGACATACTAGTGTAGTAGGTACTAGGTAGTGATATAGGGAAGGTAGATTACTTAGTAGTAGAGACATACTAGTGTAGTAGGTACTAGGTAGTGATATAGGGAAGGTAGATTACTTAGTAGTAGAGACATACTAGTGTAGTAGGTACTAGGTAGTGATATAGGGAAGGTAGATCACTTAGTAGTAGAGACATACTAGTGTAGTAGGTACTAGGTAGTGATATAGGGAAGGTAGATCACTTAGTAGTGTAGACATACTAGTGTAGTAGGTACTAGGTAGTGATATAGGGAAGGTAGATCACTTAGTAGTGTAGACATACTAGTGTAGTAGGTACTAGGTAGTGATATAGGGAAGGTAGATCACTTAGTAGTAGAGACATACTAGTGTAGTAGGTACTAGGTAGTGATATAGGGAAGGTAGATCACTTAGTAGTAGAGACATACTAGTGTAGTAGGTACTAGGTAGTGATATAGGGAAGGTAGATCACTTAGTAGTAGAGACATACTAGTGTAGTAGGTACTAGGTAGTGATATAGGGAAGGTAGATCACTTAGTAGTAGAGACATACTAGTGTAGTAGGTACTAGGTAGTGATATAGGGAAGGTAGATCACTTAGTAGTAGAGACATACTAGTGTAGTAGGTACTAGGTAGTGATATAGGGAAGGTAGATCACTTAGTAGTAGAGACATACTAGTGTAGTAGGTACTAGGTAGTGATATAGGGAAGGTAGATCACTTAGTAGTGTAGACATACTAGTGTAGTAGGTACTAGGTAGTGATATAGGGAAGGTAGATCACTTAGTAGTGTAGACATACTAGTGTAGTAGGTACTAGGTAGTGATATAGGGAAGGTAGATCACTTAGTAGTGTAGACATACTAGTGTAGTAGGTACTAGGTAGTGATATAGGGAAGGTAGATCACTTAGTAGTAGAGACATACTAGTGTAGTAGGTACTAGGTAGTGATATAGGGAAGGTAGATTACTTAGTAGTGTAGACATACTAGTGTAGTAGGTACTAGGTAGTGATATAGGGAAGGTAGATCACTTAGTAGTAGAGACATACTAGTGTAGTAGGTACTAGGTAGTGATATAGGGAAGGTAGATCACTTAGTAGTAGAGACATACTAGTGTAGTAGGTACTAGGTAGTGATATAGGGAAGGTAGATCACTTAGTAGTAGAGACATACTAGTGTAGTAGGTACTAGGTAGTGATATAGGGAAGGTAGATCACTTAGTAGTGTAGACATACTAGTGTAGTAGGTACTAGGTAGTGATATAGGGAAGGTAGATCACTTAGTAGTGTAGACATACTAGTGTAGTAGGTACTAGGTAGTGATATAGGGAAGGTAGATCACTTAGTAGTGTAGACATACTAGTGTAGTAGGTACTAGGTAGTGATATAGGGAAGGTAGATCACTTAGTAGTAGAGACATACTAGTGTAGTAGGTACTAGGTAGTGATATAGGGAAGGTAGATCACTTAGTAGTAGAGACATACTAGTGTAGTAGGTACTAGGTAGTGATATAGGGAAGGTAGATTACTTAGTAGTGTAGACATACTAGTGTAGTAGGTACTAGGTAGTGATATAGGGAAGGTAGATCACTTAGTAGTAGAGACATACTAGTGTAGTAGGTACTAGGTAGTGATATAGGGAAGGTAGATCACTTAGTAGTAGAGACATACTAGTGTAGTAGGTACTAGGTAGTGATATAGGGAAGGTAGATCACTTAGTAGTGTAGACATACTAGTGTAGTAGGTACTAGGTAGTGATATAGGGAAGGTAGATCACTTAGTAGTGTAGACATACTAGTGTAGTAGGTACTAGGTAGTGATATAGGGAAGGTAGATCACTTAGTAGTGTAGACATACTAGTGTAGTAGGTACTAGGTAGTGATATAGGGAAGGTAGATCACTTAGTAGTGTAGACATACTAGTGTAGTAGGTACTAGGTAGTGATATAGGGAAGGTAGATCACTTAGTAGTAGAGACATACTAGTGTAGTAGGTACTAGGTAGTGATATAGGGAAGGTAGATCACTTAGTAGTGTAGACATACTAGTGTAGTAGGTACTAGGTAGTGATATAGGGAAGGTAGATTACTTAGTAGTGTAGACATACTAGTGTAGTAGGTACTAGGTAGTGATATAGGGAAGGTAGATCACTTAGTAGTAGAGACATACTAGTGTAGTAGGTACTAGGTAGTGATATAGGGAAGGTAGATCACTTAGTAGTAGAGACATACTAGTGTAGTAGGTACTAGGTAGTGATATAGGGAAGGTAGATTACTTAGTATTAGCAAAGTGCAAAATGCTTTTTCATTCTTCATTTCAGATATTGATTGAATAGATGTTCATACATTCATGTTCTGACCTCTCCTCTCTGTACTGTATTCCCCCTGACCCTCACCTCTCCTCTGGGCCAGCTGGCAGGCGTCGCCCGTGCGGTGCCCCGTCAGGTAGCTGAAGACGGCCTCCACGTGGTTGTCCTTGCCCGCCACGCC
>NW_028170110.1:75000-150000 GCF_963971535.1 Notolepis coatsorum
ACCTCGGTGTATCATTGGGACTCATTCTGAGACCTTGAGAGTGCAATGCCGGCCGAATCCTAGGTGGCAGTATCGCCTACCCTTTGAAACCTTATTTCACACAGTTACATTTTATATGGGCAGGGCGGAGAGATGGGAGCCGGGGATGTGAATGGCTTCATTCGACCCACTTGGAACTAGGGATGCACGATAATTATCGGGCCGATATCAGCAATTATGACGTCATCCCGATAAACTCAATAACGTTATTAATAGCTCCGATAATATAATATATTTTTTGGTAAAAAAAAATGCGGTGTGGGTGAATTGGAATGAAGTGCGTTTGTTTTGACTAAAGGCTCCTCCCGTTTTGTCAGTACTGTGCTACGACTGACAGCGTGTGGTTTAGGAACAGGGCGTTTTACACAAATCCAGCGCTCCCTTACTTGGCTGTGACGTAGCCACGCAAGTTAACAACAAAGATGGCCGCGTCGGTACTCGGAGTTTCAGAGTAAAAAGATCGCTTGCTATTTGTAATAAATGCAATGCAGACGTTCCAGAAGGAGGGAAAAGGGCAACAACTTGCAATACATCCAGCCCGACGGGTCATCTGCGGCATCACCACCGCCACGACGGACAGACAGACCGGCGCATGCAGTTCAGCGTCACGGAGCATTTAGCCTGCTGGCTACCTAGCTCCACTTCAACCAGTATCGGGAGATCCAGCAGCTTGTCGATGTGCTAATAGCCTCAGCAAGCTAACGTTAGCTGGCTCCAGCAGCTTGTCGATCTGCTGGAGCCAGCTAACGTTAGGTTGCTGAGGCTATTAGCACATCGACAAGCTGCTGGATCTCCCGAATGCTAACGTTAGCTTGACTGGTTGCTGGCTAACTAATGAAGCTACTCGTCCCGGGAGATAACGGCGTTGCCTGGCTGGTTGTTGGCTAACTAATGTAGCTACTCGTCCCGTGAGATAACGGCGCTGCCTGGCTGGTTGCCCTTCTGTCAAACTTCTTTAATTTAGCAAACGATGCTAATGATGGTGATGCCGCAGGTGACCCGTTGTTGTGGTGGTGATGTGTCCACTCAAAGCCTCTTTATCAAGGCTCCGCTTTGAAAAAAGAAGAACAAAAAGCTTCGAGCGTCTTAGGTTGGATGCACCACAAGCTGTTGACGGATTGTGAATTTTCATTTGGAAAAATAAATATAGTCACTTTATCAGTCAAAACTGTTGTCTTGGCTTTTGTTTCTGTTGTCTGGTTAGGTCACATTTAAGTTGGTGTTAAGTTATTGTCCTGGGAAGTCTTTTTATGTATTATTATTGTATTGTGATATGTTTTGTTTCATGTTAAAAAAAAAAAAAAATTTATCAAAAAAAATATATACATTAAAAATGTTTTAGAATACAATAAATATCGGTTATCGATATCGGTTATCGGCTTGAGGAGCATAAAGTTATCGGTATCGGTGTCAAAAAAGCAATATCGTGCATCCCTACTTGGAACGCGTCCAGCACACTTGATGCATAGTTTGTTCCATTTCATGTCAGGGACCCGATGGACATCAATACTGGAAATCGCGATCAGACCATTGGAATATTCATTTTGGAATACCTCCTAGCAAAGGTAAGCACTATACGACATCAACCTACTTTGATCCTACAATGATTTCACATCGATCGCAACGATCATATGTCACATACTCCAAAACGTATGCCGTTGCTGACGATCAGAGCATCAAAAAACAACCCCTCCCCCTTTGATGCCTTCATGATGAAACATAATACCTATTATATACCTTTGATTTGGAAATAGTATCGTGTCCAGGCGAGCAACGACAACAGCAATTTGCACATAGCGCTCCATAACACAGCTTCCAGGAATTAGCCCGGATCACTCTGAAACTATAAAATATTCACCACAGGATAACACGCAAACGTATATATTAGGGCTGGGCGATATAACGATAATTATCGTGATATATTTTAATAATCGATATCGAAAAGAAAAAAAAATATCGATTTTTTTTGTGTGACCTGCAACAGGGCAGTTTTAAAACCAGAGACAGTGGACAGACTTGTCTTTCTTGCCTGCAACTTAAAGTAATGGCTTTGCTTGTCCAAAAGACAATACTGACCAAATTGAGATTTATTTTTCTCTTGTCCATTTATTTTGTTTGCTTTCTAATTTAAAATACATTTTGAAACCGTCTGTACACAGTAGGCTATGTGTGCTAGTAAAATGTGGAGTCAGAAATACGTTCTCCCATTCACTTTCATTGAGTCCATTCCAAAAGGGTGATTTACCATCTGGGAGACGATAGGGGCGCTTTTTTCACATCTGATCGCCGGCGGTCCCTGGGTCTCCAACGGTAGGCTCGCGTGATGCAATATGATTTCAGATCGAGAAAAAAAAAAAAAAAAAAAAAAGAGAATAGCCGTGACGTGGCATTCAACGGTCGGGTCGTAAACCCGAGAAAAGCCGCGAGTGGCGCTCAAAGTGTTAAAATATACACTATGACGGCTGTTGTGACATGGTTAGGATGTTTACTCTTGGATACATTTGGGGGGGAAAAAACACAACATTATGTCATACGGTCTAGAAGACAGATTGATTTATGACGTGATGTCATGTGCGGTCCACTGACGGAGCGGAGCGCACGGTGGGAGAGGTCAAGTGTTGAGGATTGAGTTGTTGTCGTCTCATCAGTAAGGTCCAATTCATTTCCCTCTTCCTGTTTGCACTTCCTCTCCTCCCTGTTGTCTGACGTCACGGCACATGTTTGCATTTGAATGTACTTAAAATGTACGCATGTTATGTATTGTATTGTATTTAAAAGGAGAGATCAAGTGAAATGAAGGCACGACGACACTAACCTTCCCCAGGGTGACGGAGCACTTCATGGCCACGGGGCCTCCCAGGCTCCTGGCCCCCACGGTCCTGACGGAGGACTCTGGGACCCAGGGAGGCAGCACCGAGGAGCAGGGGCCCAGACTGGTCCTGCTCAGCAGCCTGCCGACACAGAGCAAGATGTTGATGTTAAAGGCAATTCAATGTAGGTCAGATATTCTTTTGACAAGTGGACACCTCTAGTCTACATTAAGAAAAGGCCGTCTGGATGGCTAGGGACATCGCTGATCAACATAATACCCAGGAAAGAAAACAAGGAGTGGTCAAAGAGCAGTGATGTAATACTAGCAGCAGAAAACAAGGAGTGGTCAAAGAGCAGTGATGTAATACTAGCAGCAGAAAACAAGGAGTGGTCAAAGAGCAGTGATGTAATACTAGCAGCAGAAAACAAGGAGTGGTCAAAGAGCAGTGATGTAATACTAGCAGCAGAAAACAAGGAGTGGTCAAAGAGCAGTGATGTAATACTAGCAGCAGAAAACAAGGAGTGGTCAAAGAGCAGTGATGTAATACTAGCAGCAGAAAACAAGGAGTGGTCAAAGAGCAGTGATGTAATACTAGCAGCCGAAAACAAGGAGTGGTCAAAGAGCAGTGATGTAATACTAGCAGCAGAAAACAAGGAGTGGTCAAAGAGCAGTGATGTAATACTAGCAGCAGAAAACAAGGAGTGGTCAAAGAGCAGTGATGTAATACTAGCAGCAGAAAACAAGGAGTGGTCAAAGAGCAGTGATGTAATACTAGCAGCAGAAAACAAGGAGTGGTCAAAGAGCAGTACAACACTAGTATTATCACATCAACATAATCACCAGAGTATGTTGTTTACATGAGTTCTCACATTATTCTCTCAATCACATTACAAACACATTGTCACATTGTTGCATGTAAACACGGCCATCGACTCCCATTCATACCCAACTCCAATTCTGGTCTCATGTAAAGGAACCTAACGGAGATGCGTAGCGACTAGGCCTGCCGCGATAATCAATAAATCAATTAATCGGCGCGATAATTAAAATTAATGCAATGATTTTGACGGGCGCGATTAATTGCTATTTGCGCGTTTGTTTTAATGAGGCGGAACCAGTACCCCTCGTCAGTCACTCTCCGTGTGGGGGGCCGCTGGCGTTACTAGAGTACAGCACGGGAGCTCCGTGGGGCACTAGCAACGCCACATAGCTTAACTACATTTCTCAATAGTGTTGCTCCTTTTAACCAAGTAATGTTCTTTGTAGTGTAGCTATTCTTAGACCCAAGTAGTTACTCGCTACTGCCCGGAGAAACTGGACTGCTAAATAAAGATTAAAGATCTAGCGTTGATGCTATTCAATGCTATCAACATTAGCTAAATAGCTAACAAACGAAATACAATGTATAGCATAGCTACAACACACAATAACGTTAATACAATTACATGCATCATTGTTTACAATGAACGGGTGGGGCTGGTCAAAGGACTGGACACAAGTTAAACATGAATTCATTTATTATAACAGGTAGTTTCGAGTTGCTCTCTCGTGCCTACGCACCACAGGGCTACTATTCTATTATATACGGCTTTGACACTTCCTCCTCATCGTTGATTGCCTGTAGTAGCTGCATCTAACGTTAGTAGCTAATGTTAAAACTAACCTAGTTAGTTGTTCACCAACAATCAACATTTGTTTTATCATTAGCTCAAAAACACAGAACCGGACGAGACAAGTTGTCCGCTCATAGGTTCTGCTAGGATAATAACAATACTTCCGCTCCGGTCGGTGGGCTTCAAAATAAAAGTCTAAAACACCGGAAAAGACGTTTATTTTGTACAGCGTTTTCCTCCACGAGTACTCGAGTACATCATGTGATCAATCGATCTGGATTATTTTTGCCCATCCCTAGTTTATCCTGTGCTGAAGTCTCCATTCCAATAGAGATAGTATATATTTTGGTGTTTATTTGATTATTGTTTCACTGCCTTTTTATTTATTACGTTTCCACAGTTTTTTCCTCACTTTATTAACATTTTGTACATTAATAATACATGTACATGTTAAAAGGATGACACAAAAAGCCAGACAGAGGGCTTGTTTCCAGTTTCAGTTTGTTTTATAATAAACAATCAAACTGAGAATTTTTTTATTTAGGATATTTAAAATGTCTTCCAATGTTAAATAAAGGTTTATTGCACTTTGAAACGGTTTCCTTGTATTATTATGCTATTATTACATTAGTAAAAAAAAAAAATTAAGGTTAATTGAAAACTTTTGGGAAATACATTTCTCAAAAAAATAAATTCTCTCAAAACTGCAATAATATCGCTTATCGAAATAATTTTTTGGGACAATTAATCGCCCAGCAAAATGACCTTCAGTGAATTACCTTGGATCACTCAGAGCAGGGGGCAGCTTCTGAAGGAGGGCCTGGTTGACGGGAGACTGGGAGAAGAGGCTGAAGCGCGTCTGAAGGAGCCCACCAACTAGAAACAAAGATAGAGGTCATCCATTAACACTTTGGCTGCCTAAGGTTAAATTCATGATATACCATAGATTGCCAGCGCTATTTGTCTATGGAGAAAGTCCCCTTCTTTGCAGGGCTATAACTTTTTAAATTCTATTGCTACATTGCCATTATTAGGGCCCATTCAAAGTCCTATATGTATTGTTCATTGTGTAGCAACGTTAAACTTTTTCATTCACATATTCATAGTAAAGTATGGTCTAATGTATAAGTATGTTTTCATCTCTTTCTGCAGCTTTCTCCAGAACGTGATATATAGCCCCAAATGCATTATATTGATGATGAAATACAGTTTGATGGCAATCAGCGCGATATAAAAAATTCCAACTAGACGTACTTCTAGAAGTTACTACACGTCATCTGATGTTGACCGGATGGGCGAGGGGGCGTTTATAATTCCGTGGGCAGCGTTATACCAATCATCTAATGTGGGTCAAATGTTGATAATAGCAGTTAGTATCGAAGACGGTAACGTTACACGCTGAAACTCACCCCAATCTCCGCGCGCCGTTGGGCGATCATCGTAGAGTAGAAATCTTATCATTATGGGATATATTTTTACCCGGTCCATCTCCAGCTTGTATAATGGTATATACGTCCAAATCATGTTGTTTATCGAGTTATTGCCAATCGATCACCGTGTAGCGTGACGAGCCAGAGTCCCATGACCTATAGCGAGCGCCCGGAAGTACTACGGACGTCTAGGACAACCTCTATGCAACATCCTGTTTGGCGATTGCGCCGATCGGCCACCAGATGGCGCTCCTGAACCGCCAGAGAGCTCAGTGGGTCCTGCTGGTGGATCTCAGGCCAGCGGAGGGGACATATGAATCCGATCGCAGATTTTTGAAATATTGATATAAGGACGACGTAACGCGTCCTCCGGCAACTTTAGCATGGCCAGCAAAGACGTCTAAAGATGGTTCCCGGCAGTCAAAGTGTTAACCTGTTCCACCCGACGGAACCGGATGCGGTCCCAAAATGGCATCTGGTCATAAATCTATATTTTTCAGAGTGATGCAAAAAATTTGCGATTTTAAAATCAAACGTATACAAACAAGTATTAACATCACTAACATGTCACAAACGCATGTAGAATGTATATTATCATCAATACGTTAGTTTAGCAATAGGTTAAAAGTGCCATTAGATAGTTTTTAAGTTTTCGATTTACTGATGTCTATTGCGAGACGGCGACCAGTTTGAAAAATTTTAACCATGGGAATTGTAGTTTTTTTGCGGCCATTTTGTGGAAGGCATCTATAGACGTGATTTCAAAACCTAGCCGTATTTCTCGGAGGCGCTCTCTGATTGGCCGACGCCTGTTTCTACACTGGTTAAACTTAGGCACTCTTTCGAAGTTGGTTAAAGGAAAACTCCAACATTTTGGGAAATTAGCTTATTTAACATCTTCCCTGGAGTTAGACAAGAAGATACATACCTTTTTTGTCTCTGTGCGTGCATTTAGCTTTGGGAACAGTCGCTCCGTTAGCGTAGCTTAGCTTCATCACTGGAAGTGAGGGAGGACAGTAGCCCGACGTTCCCTACAGGGTCTTACAGTCACCAAATACAACTCCAAAACGTTCCTGTAAACATGTTGTGACCTGTGTATTCACCACGTGGAGAAATAAAAAATAATTGAATTAGACAATTACGTTTTATAAGCAAATATACTCTGAATTTTTTTTTGCCTAACCACTCGAGTCTCTGGGCGCAGTCAGTGGTTTCAACGTGAAGCCGTGTTTGTTGATATTCTCATTCCTTCAAAGGATCCGAACCGATTGAAGTTTATGGATACCATGACTTAAAATCCTCTTACCTTGACGATTAAAAGCCTCCCCAATTTAGAAAACAGTAATCCAATGGCTGGTATTGATAATATACTACTAACTACTGCACGCTCGGAGCTAACCGGAGCTAACACAGAACAGGATGGTAAAGCAAATATAATGACTTCCTTTCTGGGGTTTTCAAAATAAAAGTGCAACGTTTATAGCAGCGGAAAATGTTTATTTTGTACATTATCTAACGTTAACACGAACCTAAACTAACGTTACAACTAACCTAAAGTTAGTTTAGGTTCGTGTTAACGTTAGATAATCTACTAAATAAACGTTTTCCGCTGCTATAAACGTCGCACTTTTATTTTGAAAACCCCAGAAAGGAAGTCATTATATTTGCTTTACCATCCTGTTCTGTGTTAGCTCCGGTTAGCTCCGAGCGTGCAGTAGTTAGTAGTATATTATCAATACCAGCCATTGGATTACTGTTTTCTAAATTGGGGAGGCTTTTAATCGTCAAGGTAAGAGGATTTTAAGTCATGGTATCCATAAACTTCAATCGGTTGAGAATATCAACAAACACGGCTTCACGTTGAAACCACCGACTGCGCCCAGAGACTCGACTGGTTAGGCAAAAAATTGTTCAGAGTATATTTGCTTATAAAACGTAATTGTCTAATTCAATTATTTCTTATTTCTCCACGTGGTGAATACACAGGTCACAACATGTTTACAGGAACGTTTTGGAGTTGTATTTGGTGACTGTAAGACCCTGTAGGCAACGTCAGGCTCCCCCCCCCCCCCCCCCACTTCCAGTGATTAAGCTACGCTAACGGAGCGACTGTTCCCAAAGCTAAATGCACGCACAGAGACAAAAAAGGTATGTATCTTCTTGTCTAACTCCAGGGAAGATGTTAAATAAGCTAATTTCCCAAAATGTTGGAGTTTTCCTTTAAGGTTAGAGTTTGTCTTAGAGCGTGACGGCAAGTTCTTTCGACGGTTAAGCTTAGGCACTCTTTCGAAGTTGGTTAAGGTTAGAGTTCGTCTTAGAGCAGGGGGATAGAACGCCAGGTAGTTTGCAGGCTGTTTGACGTGGAAATGGACAAAGACACAGCTTGTCACGCGATTGGGCAAACGCGGCAGTGGCCAATCGGAGAGAGTCAGTCGGTGCCAATCAGAGAGCGTCTCCGAGAAATGCGGCTAGGTTTCACAATCACGCCATCTATAGCTGTCGATCAGCGTTGGAATTTGTCCGAACTACACTTCCTGGCAGATTCTGTGGGGGTTCAAAGTTCAGCGTTCTGAATGAATTATATCAATAACTTATTATTCGGGATAATAAGCCACAAAAGGTAACGTTTTTGACAAATATTGAAACAGTTAGTTTCTCCTCCCTATTGTTAGCATGTAGCAACAATTAGATCTGAAATTTGTTTCAAAACGGTTGCACACTGGTGAAAATAAAAAAGTACATTACAGTAGATATCATCTGTTCTTATGCACGCCTGGTGATCAGTGTTTCCGTTAGCCGGTAATTACCGGTATTTGACCGGAAAAATCTGTTGAAGTCCGACATATTTAATCTCTCCGGTCATAATGTCCGGTGAAAATAATTCCATCTAAGCACAATTAGATTATTTGAATTGTATTAAAATAGACTAAAATTAAATAGCCTATGCGATGAACGAAACAATCATTACATTTGTTTCATCGTTGCTTCACCAAGCAGCCGGTCTAATAATGACACCGCTGTGTCAGCGCGAGCTTGCTGCTCCTAGATTTGTGAGAAGCATCCATCTGCAGCCCCACAGAATGCAGTACTCCAATCCAGCCATTGGCAATTCAGCTGTTGGGTGGGCGGCGCTGCTGAGCCCAGACCGGAACGGACCTAAAAAAAACGCTGCTCTGTCGGTCTGCAGCTCCATGCTTCACGTAAATCTAACAGCCAGCTCGCGCTGACACAGCGGTGTCATTATTAGACCGGCTGCTTGGTGAAGCAACGATGAGACAAATGCAATGATTGTTTCGTTCATCGCATAGGCTATTTAATTTTAGTCTATTTTAATACAATTCAAATAATCAAATTGTGCTTAGAGGGAATTATTTTCACAGGACATTATGACCAGCACCAAGTCGTTGGGAGGTGGAGTCATCATGCAAACCCACGATAATGTTGCCGTCTCTCTCATTTCTCAGTTCTTCGCTTGATATAATTAATACAAATGTCCAATATAACGGAATTCGTTAGCTCATAAAAATGTGATTATAACAGACTGCTGTTTAATGTCGGGCAGACTGCCCACCGACACCTCAAGTCGGCAGCAGCACGAAGTCTCGAGGGACTTATTTTATTTGGAATATATTAATGACTGTATACGCAAAAGTAGCCTAGTTTTAAGTTAAAATATTATAAATGCCTTGATGATGTCATTCTTTATATAGGCCTATCAATTGTTTTTAAGCTCAATAAACTCTGACCGGAATTTATCCCATTTGTCCGGTAGATTGAAATCTACCGGACACTCAGACCTGCAAAAAAAAATTCTAACGGAAACCCTGCTGGTGATACAAAATCCAAATTGAACTCGGGCATTTGAAAGATAATATATGTATATTAGGGATGCTCGATATTGGCTTTTTTACCGATACCGATATTGTCCAACTCTTAATTTCCGATACCGATATCAACAGATACCGATATATGCAGGGTTCCCCCCCCCCAAAAAAAATTGAATAATTTCAGGTAATTAATAGGGATGTCCGATATTATCGGCCTACCGATATTATCGGCCGATATCGGCATTAAAATGTGATATCGGAAAATATCGGTTTTCAAAAAAGATTTTTTAACATTTCTAGAACCTTTATTTACCCAGGCAAGCAAGAACAAATTCTGATTTTATTTATTGTCAAAAGTATGCATAATGTTGTGTTAATTCCACAACAAGAGATATGTAATGTTAATTACCTGAAATTATTCCGTTTTTTGGGGGGGAAACCCTGCATATATCGGTATCGGTTGATATCAGTATCGGAAATTAAGAGTTGGACAATATCGGTATAGGTAAAAAAGCCAATATCGAGCATCCCTAGTAATTAACATTACATATCTCTTGTTGTGGAATTAACACAACATTATGCATACTTTTGACAATAAATAAAATCAGAATTTGTTCTTACTTGCTTGCCTGGGTAAATAAAGGTTATAGAAATGTAAAATATTTTTTTATTTTTTTGAAAACAGATAGATATTTTCTGATATCACATTTTAATGCCAATATCGGCCGATAATATCGGACATCCCTAATGTATATATATATAAATGTGCGAATTGGCTATAATAAGGTAATTTATAAGTCTCCTATTCTATAATAATATTTCAAATTGCATTGGTCCGGATGGGAGAATTCAGTACTGTATCTACAGAACCTTCTGTTTAATCATCTTCCCTTTATTAATGTCCTTAGATTTTTTGTACACGTGATCTCAAGAAGGTACTGAACGAGATCAGTGGCAGTTTTTTATGTTTGGCCATTATTAGCATGGTGTTATTCACTGTCAAAGATTCAAAGAAAAATCATAATTCATATTCTCCTTTGTTTCATCACAATTTAAGCAAGCCTAGTAATAGACACAATATTTCTGACACTGAATACATTCCCTGAGGTCCATAGATGTACCTAGATACCAAGAATATGCAAATGGACCTTGTAGAAGTGGAACAATATTCCATTTACCTAGGTATATATTTTAGGCGGATTTTCACCATGGGTGCAACAGGTTAAGACATCTATATAATTAAACGTTGAATTGAAAGAGTCTCACCTGAAGGTCTGCCCTGTGTTCCAGGCAGAGGGGTGCGAGGAGAGGACATCCCCGCCTGCTCCTGGAACACCATATCATCTTCCTCATCTTCACAAAACAGAGCTGCCTTCATCATCTAATTGTCGGGAAGATAATAAACTCGTTAACGAGCGAAGCGTTCCACGTGAAGAACATTAAAAGTTCAAGTCTGTGTTTAAATTCTGAATTGTATTGCCAACGTACTGACATGTGCAGCGCCAAAATAAAATGAGTTGGAGTGTGAAACCAATCAAATCCTCAATGATACCTTTTGACCACGCCCCTAATCTGGTCAAGTAAACTATAAAAGGAGGAAGAGTCATTACGTCAAAATACCAGCGTTCTATGCTCTCCTTGGTGCCAATTCTATTGAAGCCTATGGGAGATGCATGCTGGTCTCAACTGGCAAGGTCCAGAATGGAAATGATATCATCAGTCCGGTGTAAACTGTATCAGAGCGCTGCCTTTTCCAGGGTAGGAGATAATATGGTTCATGGTGGTAGGATGGAAGGTCTGATTGATAGTATCAATACTACAGGCTAGATACTTTTTTTTTTTTAAACTTTGACCAGTCAGCTGGTTCTTTTAGCGTTTATCGCTTTTTCTGGTCAAGCATGACCGACAGAAACAGGTTGAATGGGGTATAGATCGGGGGAAAGACACTGAGAAAATACGGCGAGTCCGGGAGTCGAACTCGTGTACCCCAGATCCGTGACGCGCACGGTTGTCCCCGACGCCGAAATAGCGTCCGAGGTGAGCTACTGGAGCTCCCCTACAGGCTAGATACTTAGTAGAACATAGAGCAGTCCACCATGTCAGGAGGGACCCAGTCAGCTCTGTGGGGGTGGGCACAACTAACGACTACGAGGTACCCAGTCAGCTCCCTGGGGGTGGGCACAGCTAACGACTACGAGGTACCCAGTCAGCTCCCTGGGGGTGGGCACAGCTAACGACTACGAGGTACCCAGTCAGCTCCCTGGGGGTGGGCACAACTAACGACTACGAGGTACCCAGTCAGCTCCGTGGGGGTGGGCACAGCTAACGACTACGAGGTACCCAGTCAGCTCTGTGGGGGTGGGCACAGCTAACGACTACGAGGTACCCAGTCAGCTCTGTGGGGGTGGGCACAACTAACGACTACGAGGTACCCAGTCAGCTCCGTGGGGGTGGGCACAGCTAACGACTACGAGGTACCCAGTCAGCTCTGTGGGGGTGGGCACAGCTAACGACTACGAGGTACCCAGTCAGCTCCGTGGGGGTGGGCACAGCTAACGACTATGAGGTACCCAGTCAGCTCCCTGGGGGTGGGCACAGCTAACGACTACGAGGTACCCAGTCAGCTCTGTGGGGGTGGGCACAGCTAACGACTACGAGGTACCCAGTCAGCTCCGTGGGGGTGGGCACAGCTAACGACTACGAGGTACCCAGTCAGCTCTGTGGGGGTGGGCACAGCTAACGACTACGAGGTACCCAGTCAGCTCCCTGGGGGTGGGCACAGCTAACGACTACGAGGTACCCAGTCAGCTCTGTGGGGGTGGGCACAGCTAACGACTACGAGGTACCCAGTCAGCTCCCTGGGGGTGGGCACAGCTAACGACTACGAGGTACCCAGTCAGCTCTGTGGGGGTGGGCACAGCTAACGACTACGAGGTACCCAGTCAGCTCCGTGGGGGTGGGCACAGCTAACGACTACGAGCAGGGGAGGAAATTAGGCCACTTTACTCGCCAATTGCGAGTATTTTTTACGTTTGGCGAGTAATTCATGAAGAGCACTCGCCAGTCTGGCGAGTACTAGTAATTACAAAAACAAAAAAATCATTCTGCAATCTGCTGATTCGCTCACTGGCACAAACCGAACTCTGACTCCCCCCTTGATTCCTCCCATTTGCGCCACATAATAATCAGACCATAACCAATGAACATCATCGTTGTACAGATGCGCTCTAAGCTCCTCCAATGAACACTCGTTTTCTAGAAGACGCCGCCCATCTAGCGGAAGTGGACAGACCACTGCGCGCAGACCTACAATTTAAACTCCTGCCACCGGCAGCCGGCTTGACAACGTAGACAAACTTACAAAAACACATCAGTGGATGAAAATAATTGCATGTAGAGTCGTCGCTTTCGGATATCAGTGCGGTCTGACATGGGGGCGAACAACAGCACGCGACGCGTCTCCTTCGAGTCGGATGAGAATGACCAGCATTAGCCGGCTAGCTACCTAGCATGTAACAAGCTACCATAACGCGCATTCAACATAGTGGACTATACTGAGCGGCTTTGCTTAAATGCAGCCGAGTGACATTTTATTATTACCGAGTTTCCCCCCATATCACCACTCGCCCATATGCCCTTCACAACGGTGATGTTGTCATATTTGGCATTCAGAATACACCTGCTGAACCCCTAGCGTTGTCGATTCGGTTCCAATGTATTGTCATCTTACAGCACAAGTACAGTACAACCAGAATACATTTGGCATACAACCAGAGTGCAAATGTAACAAGTCAAGTTCAAGTTGTTTTATTTAGCTATTACATTACAGTGAAATGCTTGGTTCTTTCACTGCCCAACTCAGTCCAACCTAAACCAGCCCTTATTAACAGATTGCAGAATGGGTACAATACAGTACAGCTCAATACACACAATTGTTAAGGGGATGCAGACCAGAGAAGGACTTTAGTCTTGTTTACATCAGGGTCCCCCATTTCAGTCCTGTTTGCTTAATGCCTTGTCCACTTCCTCCACACTCCAATATGCCCTTCAACCCTGCTCCTGTCAAACCTGCTCTTTCCATTCCCTCCATCATGTCCCCCCTTTCTGATGAATATTTCCTGCACTTAAGAGTCAGACACACATTCCTAGTAGTTGAGCTGTGATGAATGAATGAATGAAAACTTTATTTAACAGATTGCAGAATGGGTACAGTACAGTACGGCTCAATACATGCAATTGTTAAGGGGATGCAGACCAGAGAAAGACTTTCGTCTTGTTTACATCAGGGTCCCCCATTTTCAATTTATCATTCAGTATAACCTAGACCAGCCCAACCCAGCATCTTTCACTGCCCAGTTCAGCCCAACCCAGTCCAGAATAGTTCCCTCTTTCATGTTAATATGTGATTTAATGATGTAATATTTTGAAGAGTAGAGACAGTGTGATTAATTTACTATGATTGAAAATCAATTTAGACGAAGACGTACAAAGAAGTAATTATCACAATTAGCGATTTTTTTTGTCTGGTAAAAAATCTATTTGGCTGGTAAAAAAAATCAGATACCAGCCAGTTGGCTGGTAAGCCAAAAAGTTAGTTTCCTCCCCTGACTACGAGGTACCCAGTCAGCTCTGTGGGGGTGGGCACAGCTAACGACTACGAGGTACCCAGTCAGCTCCGTGGGGGTGGGCACAGCTAACGACTACGAGGTACCCAGTCAGCTCTGTGGGGGTGGGCACAGCTAATGACTACGAGGTACCCAGTCAGCTCCCTGGGGGTGGGCACAGCTAACGACTACGAGGTACCCAGTCAGCTCTGTGGGGGTGGGCACAGCTAACGACTACGAGGTACCCAGTCAGCTCTGTGGGGGTGGGCACAGCTAACGACTACGAGGTACCCAGTCAGCTCTGTGGGGGTGGGCACAGCTAACGACTACGAGGTACCCAGTCAGCTCTGTGGGGGTGGGCACAGCTAACGACTACGAGGTACCCAGTCAGCTCTGTGGGGGTGGGCACAGCTAACGACTACGAGGTACCCAGTCAGCTCTGTGGGGGTGGGCACAGCTAACGACTACAAAATAAAGCTATTTTGAGTGTATGCTGAAATTATAATGTGTGTATAAAAGGTTCCAAGAGTCAGAATGCGCAGACTTTTGCATTGGTACATATTGATTTACAAGGCAATTCTCGGTCTCCTCCCCTCTTACTTGTGTACTTATATGGTCCAGAAAAGAGTTCAGAGTTATTTTTCACGATCTCAAAGTCTGCTCCTATTGTCGGTTCCCAATGTTTGTACTGAAATAGGACAGGGAACATTTAGTTATTCTGCTCCCTCGGCTTGGAACATGTTACAGAATGACCTGAAACTCTTCGACTATGTAACGCTAGATGCTTTTGGGAATAGAGGTTGAATCAATGGTCTGTCATTGTTTTGATTTGCCCTAATAGTCTATTGTTGCCGCCTGGTTTCCTCTGGCTCTGATATTGGATTTGTGTAATTTGTTGTTTTTTGTATTTATGTGCAACTTTTATACTCCTTTGCTGCAGCTGGTCTTGGCCAGGTCTCACTTGAAAAATAGACTTTTAATCTCAATGTGACTTTCCTGGTTAACCTCTTAAGCCTGATGGGTCCGGTAGCAGACGCAAAATGACATCATGCTATAAATCCATCTCTACAGACTATGAATTAATGTTACGTTCTTTTTTCAAATGTAGCCAAGAGTAAAGACGCTAACCCTGTCAAAACAGCAGTGTGTATATTTTCAGCAATACGTTTGTTTACCAATAGATTAACACATTAATTGCCAATAACGAGTATACTCGTTTTTATGATCGTTATTTCTTTTATTCGCTATTGGCATTCATAATTCATCCAGGAAGCCTCCGGGAGGCATGTAGTCTTTTACCAACACACTTGCAGTTCCGCGTTCGGGTTCCGATTGGCCACGCGTTTAGTTCAGTTAGCTGGATAAACCATGGCTACACCCTCGCAAAGAAATCCCAGCTCGCTTCCTGAAATAATTCTCACAGTCTAGATCCCATTATACCATTCTGAATTATGTTTTTGTGCTTCGTTTTTCTAGAGGGGGCTTTTGAAATGTAAAATAATACTTAAAATGCTGATACTAAATTTACTTTGTCCTAAATAATGCACGTTATATATACGGCGCTCGCGAGGTGCGATATACACATTATAGTTAAACTTGTTCAGAATAAGTAGATACAAACAAGCCCAAAGAGTATCTAATTGAATTAATAGATACATATGAGGATATCTGTACTGTATGCACTCGACTTAGGTATCATGTACTTTATATATAAATACATGGTTCCCAAAGTTTTCAAGGCTCGACCCCCGAAATAACGTGTCAGAGAGGCTTGGAGGGAGGCTATACAGTTTCACTATTAATCAGGTTTTAATCTGTTTCGGACATCATCCATACATGCATTGAATTGATTAACCTTTGGTTTATACCAGTGACACCAGTCATGTTAATCACCTTCTTGTTCATCATCAGATAACACTAACAGTGCTTGAACAGATAAACGTCAAAGGCTTGCAATTGCTCACTAATTTTCTCACGTCCACGTCATCAAATCAAACAGCGCATCTCCTCAAACATTTTAAGGTGAGACACCCCAGGTGAATAGGGTAAGAAATGTAACTAATAGATATCACAATGAAACTTCCCCAGTTGATTACTTATATTAAGACAAGACTTTTTTGTATTACAAGTTCTGAAATTGTATGTTTAAATATGCAAATGAGGCATGATCTACTTAAATATGCACTAATTTGCATATAATTCCAGGACAGAAATCTGAACATTGGATAAAGCCATTTTAAAAATTATAGTTTCATTTTGTTGACATATTAGAGCCAAAGGTTATTACAGAGGGGATTTTGGATATCTCTTTTTATCACTCCATAAATCAGAAAATACTGTCAAGTCCATTTGTATGGTAAAATTCCATATTTCGCCATGTTTTTAGGAATAAAATGCGATATAAATCAGGGTATGAATGCGATATCAACAAACACTTCTGTAAATACCTTCATAACATAGATATGAATAGAACTGGAAGGTTTGGTGTATGCGAGTGCTACTGAAGTGGAGGAAAAACTCATTTTGAGAAAACGGCCTTTAAAGATTTGTATGGTAAAATGCCATAAATTTCTCTTTGAAACAGCTATTTACAAACACAATACCTAATCAAACCATTAGTAATAGACAACCTAAACACATGCCTGATAACTGAATAATAATAATGATAAAAAGGTAACTGTACTTACAGTAGATTTCATTCACGGTTTACTAAATCCAGATTGAACTCTGCCATTGGAAAGAGTAGATTTGGCCCGATCCGTAGATGTGCAACTTATAATAAGATAATTTATAGGCCCGATATTAATAAATTGAATTTGTATTGCACTTTTTGTTCGCTGGGATCCCAAAGTGCTACAGGGTTAAAACAGTTAAAAAAATAATTCTATAATCATATTTCAAATTGCATGAGTCCGGGTGGCAGAATTCAGTACTGTATCTACAAAACCTTCCGTTTAATCATCTTCCCTTTATTAATTTGCTTAGATTTTTTGTACATGTGATCTCAAGAAGGTGAATTTTAGCATGGTGTTATTCACTGTCAAAGTCTAAAGATGAAAAAAAGAAAAGAAAAATAATTGATATTCTCCTTTGGTTCATTACAAATGACTCAAGCCTAGTAACGGACACAATATTTCTGCCACTGTCGATACATTCCCTGAGAAACATAATACAGTCCCTAGATTTCTAGAAAATAGGGCTAGAGCTCAAGAGGTTAAATAAAAAATAAATAAAAAAAAAAGTCTAAAGAGTCATCCTCTAATTAACCGTAAACTGAACAGCTCCACAGAGTGTGTATTAAAAACAAGTTTTCTGGAGCCGAACCAGTAAATATACTTATGGTGACAACCTGCAGGCTGTGTGGGTTGATTCCCAGCGAAGGCATGATCTGACTGGACACGGAGGCCTGGTCCGGCTCGTCGGGGGTCAGCGGTCCACTGAGGCGACTCCCGGCTCGGTCCTCCGCCAGCTCACTGTCCCCCTCGTCTCCCGACGCAAGCTCCAGGGAGGCAGTCTGGGTAATGTCCGGCATGTCACTGTCCAGCTCCGCCACCATGCGACTCGGCGCCTCCAGCTCTGCGCCGGACTAGACCCAGACACACGCACGCACAGAGAGACACGCGTGTACAGATAAACGCACAGAGACACACGCGTGTACAGATAAACGCACAGAGAGACACGCGTGTACAGATAAACGTACAGAGATACACGCGTGTACAGATAAACGCACAGAGACACACGCGTGTACAGATAAACGCACAGAGACACACGCGTGTACAGATAAACGTACAGAGATACACGCGTGTACAGATAAACGCACAGAGACACACGCGTGTACAGATAAACGCACAGAGACACACGCGTGTACAGATAAACGTACAGAGATACACGCCCACATAGGTTGTAGGTGAGTGAGAATAATCACAGCCGAGCAGCCGAGTAGACGAGGCAGAAAGAGGACACATTGCTGCGGGTTGGATGAGAACAAAAGGGGCAACTTTACAGGATTTTTAAATCATTCTTACTTTCCGAATGACGTCAATGTATGTTGCGGTAAATGTGGGAAAACTGTGCACATTTCCCAGGATGTAAATGGCTGCATTTATATAGCGCTTTTATCCAAAGCGCTTTACAATTTGTTCCTCACATTAGGGATGTTCGATATTGGCTTTTTTACTGATATCCCGATATTGTCCAACTCTTAATTACCGATATATGCAGGGTTCCCCCCCCCCCCAAAAAATGTCAGGTAATTAACAACATTATGCATACTTTTGACAATAAATAAAATAAGAATTTGTTCTTACTTGCCTGGGTAAATAAAGGTTAAATAAATGTTATTTTTGTTTTTGAAAAGATACCGATCATTTCAGATATTACATTTTAATGACAATATCGGTAGGCCGATAATATCAGACAACCCTGCATTTTACCCACTCACACACCAACGGCAGAGGAAACCATGCAAGGTGCCAACCTGCTCATCGGGAGCAATTGGGGGTTAAGTGTCTTGCTCAAGGACACAACGACGCTAGTACGCCCCCCTCGCTATGAGCGGAGCAGGAGGACGGACGCTGAAATCGAACAGCTGTTAGCGTGATAGCTCTCCTCTTTGTATACCTTTGTCCTCACAAGTATTCTGCCAGGGAACTTATGGACACGACAATAGTAGTAGGTATAAGGTGTTTGAGCAGGACGGACGCTGATGTTGATACGATAGCCCCTTTAGCTGCACTAACGCTGTTGTTAGCTTACATGCTAACGTGAATGCGATCGACCATAGCATTGCGGCTAGGCTAGCTACCTAGTACCGCTAGTTGAATGGATAAACGTTATTTAACATTGCAGAATGTTATTACTTATTACTATTGTCGTGTCCATAACAGCGTTTCCGTTAGCCGGTAATTACCGGTATTTGACTGGCAAAATCTGTTGAAGTCCGACATATTTAATCTCTCCGGTCATAATGTCCGGTGAAAATAATTCCCTCTAAACACAATTAGATTATTTGAATTGTATTAAAATAGGCTAAAATTATATAGCCTATGCGATGAACGAAACAATCTCACCAAGCAGCCGGTCTAATAATGACATCCTGCTGTCAGCGCGAGCTGGCTGCTGATATATTTACGTGAAGCATGGCTTGGCAGGGTGCAGTACTCCAATTCAGCCATTGGCAATTCAGCTGTTGGGTGGGGGCGCTGCTGACACCACTGCTCTGCTCTGCCTGCTCCAAGTGCTCCATGCTTCACGTAAATATATCAGCAGCCAGCTCGCGCTGACACAGCGGTGCCAAATTTCTCAGTTCTTCGCTTGATATAATTAATACAAATGTCCAATATAACGGAATTAGTTAGCTCATAAAAATGTGATTATAACAGACTGCTGTTTATTAAGGTCGGGCAGACTGCCCACCGACACCTCAAGTCGGCAGCAGCAGCACGAAGTCTCGAGGGACTTATTTTATTTGGAATATATTAATGACTGATACGCAAAAGTAGCCTAGTTTTAAGTTAAAATATTATAAATGCCTTGATGATGTCATTCTTTATATAGGTCTATCAATTGTTTTTAAGCTCAATAAACTCTGACCGGAATTTATCCCATTTGTCCGGTAGATTGAAATCTACCGGACACTCAGACCTGCAAAAAAAAATTCTAACGGAAACCCTGGTCCATAAGTTCCCTGGCAGAATACTTGTGAGGACAAAGGTATACAAAGAGGAGAGCTATCACGCTAACAGCTGTTCGATTTCAGCGTCCGTCCTCCTGCTCCGCTCATAGCGAGGGGGGCGTACTAGCGTAGGTCAGCGGCCAATGAGAGCGCAAAACGGGAACCCGGAAGCGTTGGAAAAAGGCTACCTCCGGATTACCAGACGACTGTTCTACCTCCCGAGCCACTGTCGACCACCGATATATAATTTACATTCCCCTGTTAGGTAGGTAAACGTGAGGAAAACACCACAGGTGTCATTTGGATTTAATCCATGGCATGACGAGTGACATTTTGCTGAATAATTAATTAGGACATCGAGCACCAAATGTTCGCCACTTTCAGCAAGCGATCTCTATTTAGGGTTAGGTGCGACATCTCCAGTGAGGTTAGGGTTAGGCGGATAAACAAAAGGTGCCAAAAAATATGTGGAATTTTAATCAGATTATGATGCAAACAATCACTGTATAAGAGCATTATTAACAGATTATTGGCCTCAAAAGCCTCACATTTATGTACATTTTCTTTGGTTTGGTAAACATTGCACTATGAACAGTCTATCAGTGTACTGTATGTGTGTAGGGGCAGGTACAATAAGAATTTTCTTCTTCCTGTTCCTTTCGGCTATGGAATTGAATGGATCATATTAAGATAACTATATGCACTGTTGGACTGTAACGATTCCATGTACGAATTAATTTAAAAAAAAAGTAGATGAACATTTACCGACGTGACGAGGAATGTGAACATACCCCGGGAAATATGCAAAATCACCATTTTCTAACATGTACCATAACATACAGAATGGGAATTGAAAGGGTTTGGCAGGTCCTAAAAAAAACTATAGTCACAAGGTTTTCACATGACAGCATTGATTGATTCAACCACTTGCAAACTTTCTGTCAAGTCATCCCTTAATTGCTGCTGCTGTGTCTGACAAAGTTCCCAGATGGAAAATGTGCTAATCCACCTCAGTGCATTTCTACAACAAACAGAAATAACATTGCCCACCAAAAGCTTGGGATAGCATGTGCCAGTATAACAAGGTCCCCAACTACACAAAGCCCCTACTTGTGTGTGCATGGAGCACCAGTGTCGGAGGTGGTAGTGCCTAGTGACAGTTGGGTGGGTGGGCAGGGGGAGCGTTGTCTACTATTTTGTAAACAATTGATTGAGACATAACTCTCCTATGAATAACCTCTATAGATACAAAAGCCTTATAGACCATATCATATAACTTTTTTATTTAATTTTCTTTTTTTACTTTCATTTACCAGTATGAAATAAAAGTACAATTTATATAACATGGATTTATTGGCAAATTATACAAACTTAATTTGTCGTTTCACACAAAGCTTTGTAAATGGATGTTTTCCTGAAGTCATGATAGCATGATCTAAACAATGTTGATGTAAAATGATGAGCGTTGTTATCATGTAGCGTTAGGAAATTAGATTCACATCGCAGAGTTAAATATAGAGACACACTGGCAGCTTATAATAATATTCCTAAATTATGCATTATGCTTCCATTTTTCTATAATTTCTATTTGTACTCCACATATTGTAATATTGTTAGTCTCTTAGGGACTCCATGAATAGCAGTTATTCTGATAATATAACTAGTGGTGATCAAAAATAAACAATAAACCAAGTGATCTAATTTAACAGCTTAAAAAGAGGCACGTGTGAGAAAATGATTATTGAATTACTACCTTGTTTTTATTTAAGCGTCTGTCACATTATGAAAAAAAAAATAAAAAATAAAAAAAAAATGTTTCAATAAGGAATGCTAATAACCATAGCAACGTGTTTTAAAGTATACAAAGGACACATGTAGAAACTTTCTCTCATGATGAGAAGTATATGGTGGAAAGATTTCAGACCTTTCAAATACAACTCAAGTAAACCATAATACATTGTCCAAAATATCAAATATATAGTTACATACATATATATATATATAAAGTTACAGTCAAACATTGCTTAAATTATAGGGCTGAACAATAAAAAAAGGTGTGTATCGAAATCGCAATATGGCCTAGCACAATATGGCAAAATGTGTGTCAAAATACCATTCCAGTTGAAGTATTATGGTGCTAAAATCTTTGTTCGACAATGAGTATAATGCTGCAAAAAAATATATTTTTTTTAATCCACTTTTTCTCCTTATTTTCTATTTTTCTCCCATCCCAATTTCGAGTTTCCAATTCTCCCCTCCCCTGTCTTGAACGTTGCTAGACTACGCCTCCCACTGGTCGGCTGTAGTGAGGATAGAAGCCTTGCATCACGTGTCCCCTCCGGTACACGAGGAGGCAGCCTGTCACATCTTTTCACCTGCCAGCGCAGACTCTCATTGGCGAGGAGTAACGTGTGGGAGGCTCACACTACCCTCACCATCTCCTGTCTCTGCTGTGCAGGCGTCCCCCAACCGACCTGTAGGAGTCTGTGTGTCTCTGTGTGTGTCTGTGTGTGTGTGTCTGTGTGTGTCTGTGTGCGTGTCTGTGTGTGTCTGGAGGGGGGTGGGGGGCGAAAGCATCTAGATCTCCAAACATGGTGGATAGAGAGAGGTGGATGAATGGATGGATGTCCAATCTTTAAAAGGCCGGGTGATGGTGAAGAAGATCAGTGAGTAGACGGGTGCATGCTGCTCCGTGTACCTGGGCCTCTGGCGCCACCTGCTGCTGGGAGAGGGGCTGTGCCAGTCTGGGAGGAGGTGGGATCGACGTCTTCAGCTTCTTGGGGTCCGCTTTGAGTGGCACGTCCTCATCCTCGTCCGATTCCTGCAGACCATATTTGGAGAAATGGGCCACCTGAGGGAAGAGGGAGGGGTTGAGAGAAAAGAAAAGATGGTGGGGGTTTATGTAAAATGGTTTCCTTCTAAAATACTACACATCCACTGGGAAGAGTGACTAGGGCTGTCTTAAATACTTCGAAGCTTCGTTCGATGGGCATGGGCATGGGATTCGAATATGAAAATAAAATTCGAATATATAAAAAAAATATATATTATAATAAATTTGGTGCAAAATCAACTCTGCCTCTCTTTGTCAACTACAACAAGCAATGCTGTTTGTTATTTAAAAGGAAAACGCCAACATTTTGGGAAATTAGCTTATTTGCCATCTTCCCTAAAAGAGCTATAGTTAGACGTGGCTCTTTTATTTTGGAACCCCCCCACCGGAAGTAAAAATTTACCCGCATATCATCAACACCAGCCATGGGAATACCGTTTTCTAAATTGGGGAGGCTTTTAATCGTCAAGGTAAGAGGATTTTAAGTCATGGTATCCATAAACTTCAATCGGTTCGGATCCTTTGAATGAAATGAGAATGTAAACAAACACTGCGTCACGTTAGAAAGTATCACTGCGTTGCGTGAAATCACTGACTGCGCCCCGAGAGGAGTGGTTCGGCAAAAAATAGTTCAGAGTATATTTGCTTAGAAAACGTAATTGTCGAATTCAATAATTTTTTATTTCTACACGTGGTAAATACACAGGTCACAACATGTTTACAGGAACGTTTGAGTGTATTTCATGACTGTAGGGAACTTGAGGGTACCAGTCTGACCCACTTCCAGTGATGAAGCTGAGCTAACGGAGCGGGCGTTCCCTAAGCCTAACGCACGCACAGAGACAACAAAGGTATGTATCTTCTTGTCCAACTCCAGGGAAGATGGCAAATAAGCTAATTTCCCAAAATGTTGGCGTTTTCCTTTAAGATGAGGTCGGACTCGGCACTGACAGATTTGTGTTCATTGTGCTGCTTCTATAAAGCCACGGCTTACAATATTTCATTTTTTTTTTTTTTTTTTGAAATCTTTATTTCGAACATGTAAATGAATACAAACTAAATAAATAACTAAACAAAAGCAAAACATAACTCAAACAAAATAAATACGGGCAGATGAGACACATAGCCATAATTTAAGACAGAGATTATGTGTTCACACCGCTATCATTGAAGTGGGTGCTGGCATTCAGCCAGGTAAGTACGACACCCCCTGGTGGCTCTGAAAGTGTTAAGAACTTTTAAATTGAGTTCTCCCCTCAGATTATAACCCCCCTCCCTATCAAAGAACAGTTCTTGAATGTTTCCTGGAAGTACATGACCTTTTGATTTATACATTAATTGTGCAGTTTTAAATTCCACAAGATCATTTTAACTTTAATGTTTTTGACTTTAAAAATAATATGTTTGTGATCACGATAACCTGCAATGTGAACTATCCTTATGGCCCTTTTTTGGAGTATAAAAAAGTGGTTGTAGTGTAGAATTATAAGTGTTTCCCCAGACTTCAGCACAGTAATTTAAATATGGTAAAACTAGTGAACAGTAGAGAATGTAGAGTGATTTTCTATCCAGAATGTGTTTTACTTTACTCATGACTGAAATGCTTCTTGACAGTTTAGATTGGACATGTTTTATGTGAGGTTTCAAACAGATTTTATGGTCTATTATTACACCTAGGAATTTATTTTCATAAACTCTTTCAATAATCACATCATTTATTTTAACTTTCACTTGAGTATTTAATCTAGTTTCCAAATAACATAATTTTAGTTTTGCTCAAGTTCAATGATAATTTGTTTCCATCAAACCATTTTTTTTATTTCTTCATTTCAGATGTGATGGCGTCTAAAAGCTGCTGGATATTCTCACCAGAAAAAAAAAAGCTTAGTGTCATCGGCAAATAAAATACATTTAAATATATTGGATACTTTACATATATCGTTAATGTACAAGATGAACAGTTTTGTTCATGAAAGCAAAGTGTTTCGTTTGTCTAAGATTTAAAAAGGTTTAAACTTTACAGCACTGACAAAGTTGAACAAAGTGCTGTACAAGTCCCACAACATACATTTTTTTTGTTTAAATAAAATAAATTTTTATAATTTTTATTATAATTTCTTTTATCTCGAAGCTTCGAATTAAAATCGAATCTCGGCCCCGAAGCTTCGAATTCCAAAAGAGAATTCGAAGGTCAGCCCCAGCGAACACCAAGCCTGTGCCTGTGCGTCGTGTGTCTCACCTCAAAGACCCAGGAGCCCGTCTCAGGACGGTACTCCAGGAAGCGGGCCCCCTGTTTGTGTGTCTCACCTCAAAGACCCAGGAGCCCGTCTCAGGACTGTACTCCAGGAAGCGGGCCCCCTGTTTGTGTGTCTGACCTCAAAGACCCAGGAGCCCGTCTCAGGACGGTACTCCAGGAAGCGGGCCCCCTGTTTGTGTGTCTCACCTCAAAGACCCAGGAGCCCGTCTCAGGACGGTACTCCAGGAAGCGGGCCCCCTGTTTGCGGGAGGCGTTCTCTAAACGCCCCTCGTAGTTCATATCCGCCAGCCTCTCCGGGTCCTTGATCTGCGTGCCGGTGGTCTTATCGTTGGGCCACACGCCATCCAGAGTCACCTCTGCACGCCTGGGGGGAGGAGGGGAGGGAAGAGAGGAGGGGGGAGGGAAGAGAGGAGGAGGGGAGGGAAGAGAGGAGGAGGGGAGGGAAGAGAGGAGGAGGGGAGGGAAGAGGGGAGGAGGGGAGGGAAGAGGGGAGGAGGGGAGGGAAGAGAGGAGGAGGGGAGGGAAGAGGGGAGGAGGGGAGGGAAGAGAGGAGGAGGGGAGGGAAGAGAGGAGGAGGGGAGGGAAGAGAGGAGGGGGGAGGGAAGAGAGGAGGAGGGGAGGGAAGAGAGGAGGAGGGGAGGGAAGAGAGGAGGGGGGAGGGAAGAGAGGAGGAGGGGAGGGAAGAGAGGAGGAGGGGAGGGAAGAGAGGAGGAGGGGAGGGAAGAGAGGAGGAGGGGAGGGAAGAGGGGAGGAGGGGAGGGAAGAGAGGAGGAGGGGAGGGAAGAGGGGAGGGAAGGAGGGAAGAGAGGAGGAGGGGAGGGAAGAGAGGAGGAGGGAGGGAAGAGAGGAGGAGGGGAGGGAAGAGAGGAGGAGGGGAGGGAAGAGAGGAGGAGGGGAGGGAAGAGAGGAGGAGGGGAGGGAAGAGAGGAGGGGGGAGGGAAGAGAGGAGGAGGGGAGGGAAGAGAGGAGGAGGGGAGGGAAGAGAGGAGGAGGGGAGGGAAGAGAGGAGGAGGGGAGGGAAGAGGGGAGGAGGGGAGGGAAGAGAGGAGGAGGGGAGGGAAGAGGGGAGGGAAGGAGGGAAGAGAGGAGGGGGGGAGGGAAAAGGGGAGGAGGGGAGGGAAGAGGGAAGGAGGGGAGAGAGGAGGAGGGGAGGGAAGAGGGGAGGGAAGAGAGGAGGGGAGGGAAGAGGGGAGGGAAGAGAGGAGGAGGGGAGGGAAGAGAGGAGGAGGGGAGGGAAGAGAGGAGGAGGGGAGGGAAGAGAGGAGGAGGGGAGGGGGGGAGGAGGGGAGGGAAGAGAGGAGGAGGGGAGGGAAGAGAGGAGAGGAGGGAAGAGGGGAGGGAAGAGAGGAGGAGGGGAGGGAAGAGGGGAGGAGGGGAGGGAAGAGAGGAGGAGGGGAGGAGGGGAGGGAAGAGAGGAGGAGGGGAGGGAAGAGAGGAGAGGAGGGAAGAGGGGAGGGAAGAGGGGAGGGAAGAGGGGAGGAGGGGAGGGAAGAGAGGAGGGGAGGAGGGAAGAGAGGAGGAGGGGAGGGAAGAGGGGAGGGGGGGAGGGAAGAGAGGAGGGGGGAGGGAAGAGAGGAGGAAAGAGAGGAGGAGGGGAGGGAAGAGAGGAGAGGAGGGAAGAGGGGAGGAGGGGAGGGAAGAGGGGAGGGAAGAGAGGAGGAGGGGAGGGAAGAGGGGAGGAGGGGAGGGAAGAGAGGAGGAGGGGAGGGAAGAGAGGAGGAGGGGAGGAGGGAAGAGAGGAGGGAAGAGAGGAGGAGGGGAGGGAAGAGAGGAGGAGGGGAGGGAAGAGAGGAGGAGGGGAGGGAAGAGAGAAGGAGGGGAGGGAAGAGAGGAGAGGAGGGAAGAGGGGAGGGAAGAGAGGAGGAGGGGAGGGAAGAGGGGAGGGAAGAGAGGAGGGAAGAGAGGAGGAGGGGAGGGAAGAGAGGAGGAGGGGAGGAGGAGAGAAGCAGATAAGAGGAAGGGCCTGGACCTGAAGGCCACAATGTCCACCGGACGTCCGTCTAACCATCCACCCTTGTTTGTTTCCTTGGTTTAGTTTCCCCGATTTTGTCAAATATAAATCCTTGTTAATTAAACTTGAGAAATAATTAGGTGAGGAGAAGAGGAGCAAGTTAAGTGTACTGGTGAGTGGTGCGGCTGGGCAGCGCAGTGGAGAATGCACTCGCCTACCACCGCAGAGACGCTGGTATCGAATCCAGCTGTCAGCGGTGCCTCCGGCTTGGTCAGTCGTCCCCTACTAACACGATTGGCAGTGTTAGCGGGTGGGAAGCCGGTGGGTGTCGGTCGGGGCGCCTACTGGTCGGTCGGGGCGCCTGTTCAGCAGGGAGGGGATCGGGGGAAATAGCGTGAACCTCTCTCTGCATGCGTTACGTTCCCCCAGTGAGAGTCCTCGCTGTCAGGTGAAAAGAAGCGGCTGGCTGACTCCACATGTATCGGAGGAGGCATGTGGTAGTTCTACACCCTCCCTAGGCCGACAGTGGGGCAATGCTAGCAACGACCAGGAAGGCAATTGGCATAATGACAAAATTGGGATTGGAGCAAAAATACAGAAAAAGTGAGAACAAAAAAACATTTAAAAAAAGAAGTGTACTGGTGAGTGTTTAGTTCCATCTACGGTCTACGGATATTGGGCTAACACCATAGTAAGATGGAGCAGATACTAGTGGATATTGGGCTAACACCATAGTAAGATGCAGCAGATACTAGTGGATATTGGGCTAACACCATAGTAAGATGCAGCAGATACTAGTGGATATTGGGCTAACACCATAGTAAGATGGAGCAGATACTAGTGGATATTGGGCTAACACCATAGTAAGATGGAGCAGATACTAGTGGATATTGGGCTAACACCATAGTAAGATGCAGCAGATACTAGTGGATATTGGGCTAACACCATAGTAAGATGGAGCAGATACTAGTGGATATTGGGCTAACACCATAGTAAGATGGAGCAGATACTAGTGGATATTGGGCTAACACCATAGTAAGATGGAGCAGATACTAGTGGATATTGGGCTAACACCATAGTAAGATGGAGCAGATACTAGTGGATATTGGGCTAACACCATAGTAAGATGCAGCAGATACTAGTGGATATTGGGCTAACACCATAGTAAGATGGAGCAGATACTAGTGGATATTGGGCTAACACCATAGTAAGATGCAGCAGATAGTGGATATTGGGCTAACACCATAGTAAGATGGAGCAGATACTAGCGTCAGTCAGATATTGATTTTTTACAGAGCAACTGTTGTCTCTTCCATTGCTGTGTACAAAACAATGGTTAATATGTTACACAGGCAGCCATACTCGAAGAAAGAAAACTACACTTTATATATATATCAAATAAAATATAAATAAATATATTGTGTATTCTTTATTATTATTATTATTATTAATATTATCCATACGTATTGTATAGCACTCCTCAGCTCCCGTCACTCACCTGTTAAGCCCCTCCCCCTCGGCCGGCTTGCTCTTGTCGTCGGGGTAAACGATGACCTCCTTACGTCTGAAGTGGACGACCTCGTCAAGGTTCAGCCCGGTCACCTTCACCTCCCCAGGGAAGAACGCAGAGCCATAGCCTGGAACACAATCACAGCGGTGAGGCATCTCATCAATCGGGGTTTACAGTGAGCCAGTCACAGAGCACAGCGGTGAGGCATCTCATCAATCGGGGTTTACAGTGAGCCAGTCACAGAGCACAGCGGTGAGGCATCTCATCAATCAGGGTTTACAGTGAGCCAGTCACAGAGCACAGCGGTGAGGCATCTCATCAATCGGGGTTTACAGTGAGCCAGTCACAGAGCACAGCGGTGAGGCATCTCATCAATCGGGGTTTACAGTGAGCCAGTCACAGAGCACAGCGGTGAGGCATCTCATCAATCGGGGTTTACAGTGAGCCAGTCACAGAGCACAGCGGTGAGGCATCTCATCAATCAGGGTTTACAGTGAGCCAGTCACAGAGCACAGCGGTGATGCATCTCATCAATCAGGGTTTACAGTGAGCCAGTCACAGAGCACAGCGGTGAGGCATCTCATCAATCAGGGTTTACAGTGAGCCAGTCAGAGCACAGCGATGAGGCATCTCATCAATCAGGGTTTACAGTGAGCCAGTCACAGAGCACAGCGATAAGGCATCTCATCAATCAGGGTTTACAGTGAGCCAGTCACAGAGCACAGCGATGAGGCATCTCATCAATCAGGGTTTACAGTGAGCCAGTCACAGAGCACAGCGGTGAGGCATCTCATCAATCAGGGTTTACAGTGAGCCAGTCACAGAGCACAGCGGTGAGGCATCTCATCAATCAGGGTTTACAGTGAGCCAGTCACAGAGCACAGAGGTGAGGCCTCTCATCAATCAGGGTTTACAGTGAGCCTTTTAACCCTTTCACTGCCACACGACAGCCGGTTAACCCTTTCACTGTGACAACACAGAAGGTTAGCCCTTTACTATCACACAACCGACGGCGATGCTAACCCTAACCCTAACCCTAACCCTTCCAACCCTTGAACAAGGTAACGGTGCCGGTAACATAAAAGGACGGCAGAGACAACATCCCCCATGACAACTCTGAAGAAAGGTTTGCCGAAGGAGTCAGACGTGGCTTTCCCATCGGGCATGAAAACGATACGCTCCGCTCCTGTCCCTGAATCCTCCATACTCCCAGTATTTACAAAGTTCCACAAATGTATACGAGTACATGAGATGATCAACAAAAGTCTCAGCCTCCAGGCCTCAGAATCAGGACACCATGAAACGTCCAGTCCTAAGTGACAACACACCAGTCCCGTCAATAAAAAAACTCTCATTTGGAAGAAAACAAAAAATAAAACAAGAAAACCAAACAAAAAAAAACACTACACTGATTCCACTCCGTTTTTCCCACCATACTGGGGCCCTTCAGTACCTTCTGCACAACCTTCCTCAACCTGTATAAATCTGTGTCAACAAAACGACCTTCTCCTTTAAACCTCATATGTTTCTTTGCATTCAAAACAAACAAATCCATATCTGAAAAGGCAGCACCCTCTGAAGAATCATCGCTCCCATATTCCTCACTGTCATCCAAGGACATCTCCGCCCATGACTTCCCTTGTGTACTCTGTGTACTGCCGAGTTCTTCCGTCACACCTGTCTTCTTAGCTTGTGAGCTTGACAACCCAACTACTCCAATCTTCCTCTTCTGCCTAACAACCTCCATCCCGCCGTCCCCCTCTTCCATATCAATATCCTCTACTTCCTCCACCCTGACCCCCTCAACTGAGTCCTCTGACCCTGTTACCTCAATAGCTACAGCCACCCCAGGCACACTCCCCTCATCCGTAAACCTCCCTGCCACCACCCCCCCCCCCCTCATTTTCATCCCCTTTTCCCGTCCCTTGTGTCTCAACAGGTCCACCTTCCACCTCTGTAATCCTTCCTGCCACGACCCCCCCCCCTCATTTTCATCCCCAGCAACTGTCCTTCGTATATCAACAGGTCCATCTGCCCCATATATTACAACAGGTCCCCTTGCCACCTCTGCAATCCCTCCTGCCACGACCCCCCCCCCCCCACCCCCCCCTCATTTTCATCCCCAGCATCTGGCCTTTGTTCTTCAACAGGTCCATCTGTCCCTCTTATGTCAACAATTCCACTCTTCACCTGGCTATCCAACACGTCTTGGTTTACACAAGCTCCTACTACCACCCCCCAACCCCCCCCCCCCCACCTTACCATCTCCACCATTCTTTCCCCGTGCTACAATCCCCGCCGAAACCACCCCTTCCATTCCCTTATCACTTCTATCTGGTACAAAAACCTTCTCAGAAACCTCCCCACTACCCCTCATCCCCTGTCCCCCCCCCCCTCAACCCCTCGATTCCCACCCCAAGCTGCTCTTCCTTTCGTCCTCGCACCTTCCCCATCATTTTCCCCCCTGCTTGGCCCCTCCCCAGGGCACGCTTGTCTCTGATGCCCCTCCCTTCCACACGCAAAACATCTCATATTTTGTGTTGTCGCAAAGATAATGTACTCAAACCCGTCTATTACTACTTTAAAATTAAGATCTAACTCATCATCACGTCTGTTCATTACAATGAACGTCTGCCTTCGGTGAGAAACCACGTGCTTCAGTTCCGGTGCCTTGAAACCTGAAGAAATTTTTTTCAAAGGAGCCACCACTTTTCCAAACCTTGCGAGTTCCCTCAATATCAGATCATCGCTCACCAACGGAGGAACGTTTGCCAATGACACCTTTTTTGCCGGAGTTGTGAGCGGCAACACAGATACAAAAGTACCATGTATGATCAAACCGTCCGTTATCAGTTGATTAACTTTAATCAAATCATCTAAGAATATTACAATCCCCCCATTCATACGGGCTGCTGACTTAACGGCCGCAGCTCCCACTATCCCCGCCACAGCTAGACTACAGTCTTCCACCAAACACGGAAAAGCCGGCGCCACTTTGAACCCATGTTTCCTAGTTAATTTCGCGAAATCCATGCCGCCGCGACAGCAGTCAGCTGCCAAAGCGAACACTGACAACGCTATCAGCCCACCATTAACACACAACCAGTCGAATTAAAACCCAGTCTAATTCACAATTTGACAAACAAACATGAAGATAGGAAAGATAGAAAGACTCACGCGCACTTCCTCAGACTCTCGTACCACTCGACTCACCAAACGCTCCCAACATCCACAGACAGACAGAGAGAGAGCGCATTACCTTTCCTGCCAACAGTGAAATTCTCCACCACACAGTCTCCGTTGTCGTCGACCATCTCAGCCAACTCTTCCAGAGGAGGGATGGTGTAATAACCCAGACGCAGCAGCACAACACCTGACAGACGAACAAGACAAAGACCAGCTTCAGTCTTTTGACACAGCGGGCCTTCATGCTGAAAAGTTGACGCTAGCATGTACAATAATGCTGTATATACCATATATCTATCAGTGTTTCCCACAGGATTTTGTGGTGGGTGAACCTTGGACCCTCTAGGGGGGTCTGGGGGCAAGTTTTAGTTTTAAAGTTAAATGCATCAATCTGGTGCACTTTGAGAGCAAAATAAAGAGGCTAGATCTATGATGAACTTTGTGCTCAAAACACAAAATCGACCAGAGCATACATTTGAGCCATCAAAGAAATGAAGCAAAAGTGGTTACCTGTGTTGAACTGGTTTATTTTTAGAAAATAAAAAGAATATACTGGATTACTATTATGACTACTACCACTGCCAATACTACTGATACATCCCTATTGGCAAACTTTATATTTAAAAAAAAAAATATATATATTTTATTAAGAATTCTTTTTGGGTTCATTATAAAACTGTGGCGGCTCGCCACAGTCTAGGTAATTAATGGGAAACACTGTCTATCTAGCATGTACAATAATGCTGTCTATACCATATATATATATATCTAGCATGTACAATAATGCTGTCTATACCATATATATATCTAGCTAGCATGTACAATAATGCGGTATATACAATATATATATATCTATCTAGCATGTACAATAATGCTGTATATACCATATATATATCTATCTAGCATGTACAATAATGCGGTATATACCATATATATATATATCTATCTAGCATGTACAATAATGCTGTATATACCATATATATATATCTATCTAGCATGTACAATAATGCTGTTTATACCATATATATATCTATCTAGCATGTACAATAATGCTGTTTATACCATATATATATCTATCTAGCATGTACAATAATGCGGTATATACCATATATATATATCTAGCATGTACAATAATGCTGTATATACTTTACATATGTCTATACTGAACACTGTGACCTCATTTCTTTTTACTTCTAATTTACATGCTATACTATGTTATTTTATTTCATACTTATCTTGTCTTGCACAGTCTCTGGAGCGTAACAGTAAGAAGCATTTTGTATAAAAGTATTCTGTACTTCTGTATGACAGCTATTAAAGAAACTTGAAACTTGATATATATATATATATATATATATCTAGCATGTACAATAATGCTGTATACTACAACTAGTAATCAGTTATCTTTAGTAGTAGTCCGTAATCTGATTAGCACTACACTCAGTAGTACTAATGTGTGTATTTTGTACCCAGGTTAACCAACCTGTACATTGTAAATATCATCTTGCCTCACTGCTCATGTTAGCATGTTAGCATTAGCATACCCCAACTGGACTGTGGTCCAAAAGTAGGTAGTAGAAATATTCAAAGGAGAACACAGAAAATAATACAACTGTAGGCCTGTTAGACACCTAGATATGGTGCATATATCTCGGGTATATCTCTGTATTTGCCTGCGAGGAAAAAAGGTTAAGGGTCAACTTGACTTTGGTGCCCAGAGAAAGAGGTTGAAACCCACTTTTCTACGTACCGTTATAATATTATTTGGCCTACATGCAACATTGCAAAACCTAAAACGTAAGCTTATCAACCAATCAAAAATGCAATACTTGTATAATGTTAACATATACTGGAGTGATTCGGTGTACGTTGATTATGGAGGTTGGCAGCAGGTGTGTGAATGAATGGGTGAAAGTGAGGCATAAGTTGTAAAGTGCTTTGGATCAAATCTGTTATAAAGCCGTTGTATATAAATGCAGTCCATTTATATCTGGTTTTCAATGGCCGATGCAGATATTTAAAGAGCAGCGTGGCCGATGACTAATACCATTTTTATTTTTGCATCTGATAAAATGCAACTATTTAATAATAACAAATTATACAAAAAAAATAAATTTACTTATTATTTTTAAATCAATAAATGTATCAAACAAAATACATGTATTAAAAATAAAAATCTATAATATTTTATTGGAATCAATTGACACTTTTAAAATGGGCCACGTGGGCAGTTATCAGCCGACGCAGATTATTAAAAAAGCCAGATATTGGACAGATGGATGAAGCGGTCTGACCTGCCGGGTGAGGGGCTTGCTGCGGCTCCTCCTGCTCCTCCTCGAGCTCGTTCTGCAGGGACTCCTCTCCCAGGGAAACACTCGCATCCTCGCTGCTCAACTGGGAAGAGGGGGAGATAAACGAATCAAGAACTCAGAATCACCTTTGTCTGCAGCGTATATTACATGTAGCGTCAGGTGCCCACTGATCCACATTCCAGACCAACTGATAACAACACAGACTCCTCCCAACAATCACTTGGGTCAATGTGTTTTGCTATTCAGCTAAAATAAAAATAAAAATAAAAAAAGCGAATTAGCACCATTACTATTTCTAATTGCACCGTTACTAGCTAGATTGCAATACCCAGTTAGTTTCAATAAGGACAATTTTTTTTCCTATGAAATTAAGCGCAAATGCCAAAACTCCCCCACCCCCAAAACTGTGACAAGCACATTAATGAAGAGAAAATATCACACTGTGGCGAGTTAGCACTGTTGCCTCAAAGCAAGAAGGACCAGGGTTCAAACCCCAGCAGGAGGCCTTTTCTGTGTGGAGTTTGCATGTTCTCCCGGGGTTTCCTCTGGGTTTCCCCCATACCATAAGAAAGACGTGCATGTTAGGTATATATACTCCTGCCATGCCGCACTGTGTGGCTGCCCACTGCTCCTAAATAGTTGGGATGGGTCAAATACTGAGGATGAATTTCACAAAGGGGATTAAGAAAAGTATAACTTAACTTCCTCGCAGCTGGTGACATACCTCTAGACCCTTCCTGTCAGCCCTGTGACATACCTCTAGACCCTTCCTGGCAGCCCTGTGACATACCTCTAGACCCTTCCTGGCAGCCTGGTGACATACCTCTAGACCCTTCCTGTCAGCCTTACAGTGACATACCTCTAGACCCTTCCTGGCAGCCTTGTGACATACCTCTAGACCCTTCCTGTCAGCCTTACAGTGACATACCTCTAGACCCTTCCTGGCAGCCTGGTGACATACCTCTAGACCCTTCCTGGCAGCCTGGTGACATACCTCTAGACCCTTCCTGTCAGCCTTGTGACATACCTCTAGACCCTTCCTGGCAGCCTGGTGACATACCTCTAGACCCTTCCTGGCAGCCTGGTGACATACCTCTAGACCCTTCAGCCTCGTGACATACCTCTAGACCCTTCCTGGCAGCCTGGTGACATACCTCTAGACCCTTCCTGTCAGCCTTGTGACATACCTCTAGACCCTTCCTGGCAGCCTGGTGACATACCTCTAGACCCTTCCTGGCAGCCTGGTGACATACCTCTAGACCCTTCAGCCTCGTGACATACCTCTAGACCCTTCCTGGCAGCCTGGTGACATACCTCTAGACCCTTCCTGGCAGCCTTGTGACATACCTCTAGACCCTTCCTGGCAGCCTGGTGACATACCTCTAGACCCTTCCTGGCAGCCTGGTGACATACCTCTAGACCCTTCAGCCTCGTGACATACCTCTAGACCCTTCCTGGCAGCCTGGTGACATACCTCTAGACCCTTCCTGGCAGCCCTGTGACATACCTCTAGACCCTTCAGCCTCGTGACATACCTCTAGACCCTTCCTGGCAGCCTGGTGACATACCTCTAGACCCTTCCTGGCAGCCTGGTGACATACCTCTAGACCCTTCCTGGCAGCCTTACAGTGACATACCTCTAGACCCTTCAGCCTTGTGACATACCTCTAGACCCTTCCCGTCAGCCTGGTGACATACCTCTAGACCCTTCAGCCTTGTGACATACCTCTAGACCCTTCCTGGCAGCCTGGTGACATACCTCTAGACCCTTCCTGGCAGCCTGGTGACATACCTCTAGACCCTTCCTGGCAGCCTGGTGACATACCTCTAGACCCTTCCTGGCAGCCTGGTGACATACCTCTAGACCCTTCCTGTCAGCCTTACAGTGACATACCTCTAGACCCTTCCTGGCAGCCTGGTGACATACCTCTAGACCCTTCCTGGCAGCCTTACAGTGACATACCTCTAGACCAGACCTGGGCATTGTACGGCCCGCGGGCCGGATCCGGCCCGCGGGATGATTCTGACCGGCCCGCGAAAGATTACATGATAATAAAAAAAAATAAAAAAAAATATTTTTATTTAATATTTTTTTTTACTTTTTTTTTTTTACTTTTTTTTTTTCATGTCAACGTTCACACGCACAGTATACGCTTAGGAGACATGCTCAGAAGATGTTGGTTCTCTTTGGATCCACCTACATACAGTATGTGAACAGACACTCAGTCATGACGTTTACCAAGTCCAGGTACAGATCCTCTCTCACTGATGAACATCTGGCAGCTGTGCTTCGCATCTCCACCTCAGACATGCAACCTGACTTTGATGGACTTGTTAAAGCTCAACAGAGACTGGATTTCTCACACTGAATGAAAAAAAAGAACTGAAGAACACTAAAATGTGGAAATATAACAAGTGAAATGGGACACTTGATCTTTTTTTTTTTCTTTTTTTTGCACAGTTCTGAAAACATTAAATGTTTAATATAGGCATGTAAAGTAAAAAAGGCTACAAAACTGGGACACTTTTCTTTACACAGTTCAGTGACATGTTTTGTTTATTTTTGCTATAAGATGATGTGATGTCTTTAGAAAGCTAAGAAAATCCTTGTTTCAATAGTATATGAAACTCAAAATGCCCTTTGTTATTAATGTTTCACATTTTGTTTATCATTTTGGAAATAAATTCTATTTGAATAAATGATATTTTTGAAAGCTAACCTCACCTTTTAATTGCCAAATAATAACATACACTCTTACCAGGGGTCAAAACAATGCCATTTACTGCTTTTTATATAGAAATAAAATGTATATTATGCATAATTGAGTTTGGAATTTTGGCCCGGCCCCCCAACATATTTTCAGTTGCTCATTCGGCCCCCCGGGAAAAATAATTGCCCACCCCTGCTCTAGACCCTTCCTGGCAGCCTGGTGACCAGGGGAGGAAATTAGGCCACTTTACTCGCCAAATGAGAGTATTTTTTACGTTTGGCGAGTGATTCATGAAGAGCACTCGCCAGTCTGGCGAGTACTAGTAATTACAAAACAAAACAAAAAAATCATTCTGCAATCTGCTGATTCGCTCACTGGCACAAGCCGAAATCTGACTCCCCCCTTGATTCTTCCCATTTGTGCCTCATAATAATCCGACCATAACCAATGAACATCATCGGTGTACAGATGCGCTCTAAGCTCCTCCAATGAACACTCGTTTTCTAGAAGATGTCGCGCATCTAGGGGAAGTGGACAGACCACTGCGCGCAGACCTACAAACTCCTGTCACCGGCTTGACAACGTAGACACACTAAGACAAAAACACATTGTGGATGAAAATAATTGCATGTAAATAATTGCATGTAGAGTCGTCGCTTTCGGATATCAGTGCGGTCTGACATGGGGACGAACAACAGCACACAACGTTCTCCTTCGAGTCGGATGAGAATGACAAGTGGACGTGAGGCTAACCAGCATTAGCCGGCTAGCTACCTAGCATCAAGCTACCATAACGCGCATTCAACATAGTGGACTATACTGAGCGGCTTTGCTTAAATGCAGCCGAGTGACATTTTATTATTACTGGGTTTCCCCCCATATCACCACTCGCCCATATGCCCTTCACAACGGTGATGTTGTCATACACTTGGCATTCAGAATACACCTGCTGAACCCCTAGCGTTGTCAACTTGTCATGAGATTCGGTTCCAATGTATTGTCATCATACAGCACAAGTACAGTACAACCAGAATACGTTTGGTATCCAACCAGAGTGCAAATGTAACAAGTCAAGTTCAAGTTGTTTTATTTAGCTATTACATTACAGTGAAATGCTTGGTTCTTTCACTGCCCAGCCCAGTCCAACCTAGACCAGCCCAAACCAGTCCAACGGTTACCCAGTCCAACCTAGACCAGCCCAACCCAGTCCAACCTAGACCAGCCCAACCCAGTCCAACCCAGACCAGCCCAACCCAGTCCAACCTAGACCAGCCCAACCCAGTCCAACCTAGACCAGCCCAACCCAGTCCAACCCAACCTAGACCAGCCCAGTCCAGCCCAGCATCTTTCACTGCCTAGTTCAGCCCAACCCAGCCCAGCATCTTTCACTGCCTAGTTCAGCCCAACCCAGCCCAGCATCTTTCACTGCCTAGTTCAGCCCAACCCAGTCCAGCCCAGCATCTTTCACGGCCCAGTTCAGCCCAACCCAGTCCAGCCCAGCATCTTTCACTGCCTAGTTCAGCCCAACCCAGTCCAGCATCTTTCACGGCCCAGTTCAGCCCAACCCAGTCCAGAATAGTTCCCTCTTTCATGTTAATATGTGATATCCTAATATTTTGTGTGATTAATACATGTTGTATGCTAATATTGTGGAGAGTAGAGACACTTATTAATGTTTTATGCTAATAAATATTTTAAAGAGTAGAGACACGGTGTGATTATTATTACTATGATTGAAAATCAATTTAGACGAAGACATACAAAGAAGTAATTATCACAATTAGCGATTTATTTTTGGCTGGTAAAAAAATCAGTTTGGCTGGTAAAAAAAATCATCTACTCGCCAGTTGGCTGGTAAGCCAAAAAGTTTGTTTCCTCCCCTGCTGGTGACATACCTCTAGACCCTTCCTGGCAGCCTGGTGACATACCTCTAGACCCTTCCTGGCAGCCTGGTGACATACCTAGTCTAGACCCTTCCTGGCAGCCTGGTGACATACCTCTAGACCCTTCCTGGCAGCCTGGTGACATACCTAGTCTAGACCCTTCCTGGCAGCCTGGTGACATACCTCTAGACCCTTCCTGGCAGCCTGGTGACATACCTCTAGACCCTTCCTGGCAGCCTGGTGACATACCTAGTCTAGACCCTTCCTGGCAGCCTCGTGACATACCTCTAGACCCTTCCTGGCAGCCTCGTGACATACCTCTAGACCCTTCCTGGCAGCCTGGTGACATACCTCTAGACCCTTCCTGTCAGCCTTACAGTGACATACCTCTAGACCCTTCCTGGCAGCCTGGTGACATACCTCTAGACCCTTCCTGGCAGCCCTGTGACATACCTCTAGACCCTTCCTGGCAGCCTTGTGACATACCTCTAGACCCTTCCTGGCAGCCTGGTGACATACCTCTAGACCCTTCCTGGCAGCCTGGTGACATACCTCTAGACCCTTCCTGGCAGCCTGGTGACATACCTCTAGACCCTTCCTGTCAGCCCTGTGACATACCTCTAGACCCTTCCTGGCAGCCTTGTGACATACCTCTAGACCCTTCCTGGCAGCCTGGTGACATACCTCTAGACCCTTCCTGGCAGCCTGGTGACATACCTCTAGACCCTTCCTGGCAGCCTGGTGACATACCTCTAGACCCTTCCTGTCAGCCTTGTGACATACCTCTAGACCCTTCCTGGCAGCCCTGTGACATACCTCTAGACCCTTCCTGTCAGCCTGGTGACATACCTCTAGACCCTTCCTGTCAGCCTGGTGACATACCTCTAGACCCTTCCTGTCAGCCTGGTGACATACCTCTAGACCCTTCCTGTCAGCCTTGTGACATACCTCTAGACCCTTCCTGTCAGCCTTGTGACATACCTCTAGACCCTTCCTGGCAGCCTTACAGTGACATACCTCTAGACCCTTCAGCCTCGTGACATACCTCTAGACCCTTCCTGGCAGCCTGGTGACATACCTCTAGACCCTTCCTGTCAGCCTTGTGACATACCTCTAGACCCTTCCTGGCAGCCTGGTGACATACCTCTAGACCCTTCCCGTCAGCCTGGTGACATACCTCTAGACCCTTCCTGTCAGCCTGGTGACATACCTCTAGACCCTTCCTGTCAGCCTGGTGACATACCTCTAGACCCTTCCTGTCAGCCTTGTGACATACCTCTAGACCCTTCCTGTCAGCCTGGTGACATACCTCTAGACCCTTCCTGTCAGCCTTGTGACATACCTCTAGACCCTTCCTGGCAGCCTTACAGTGACATACCTCTAGACCCTTCAGCCTCGTGACATACCTCTAGACCCTTCCTGGCAGCCCTGTGACATACCTCTAGACCCTTCCTGGCAGCCTTGTGACATACCTCTAGACCCTTCCTGGCAGCCTGGTGACATACCTCTAGACCCTTCCTGGCAGCCTTGTGACATACCTCTAGACCCTTCCTGGCAGCCTGGTGACATACCTCTAGACCCTTCCTGTCAGCCTTGTGACATACCTCTAGACCCTTCCTGGCAGCCTGGTGACATACCTCTAGACCCTTCCTGTCAGCCTTGTGACATACCTCTAGACCCTTCCTGGCAGCCTTGTGACATACCTCTAGACCCTTCCTGTCAGCCTGGTGACATACCTCTAGACCCTTCAGCCTTGTGACATACCTCTAGACCCTTCCCGTCAGCCCTGTGACATACCTCTAGACCCTTCCTGGCAGCCTTGTGGCAGTTGAGGTCAGAGATGGTGTCCTGCAGGTCGGCCTGGGCCAGGTGACTGGACTTGGGGAGCGAGTTGACGAGGTCCTTCTCTATCCCGCTCTCCCCACCTACCAGCTCGCTCACCTCGTCATCCTCCATGACGTGACTGCAGACGGGGGAGATATTTACAACAATATATTTTTTAAGCACACATTCCATCATAGAGGTTTAGCCATAGCAGACATAAAGAAAATAATCTGTCTGAATAGTCTGTCCAGACTACCCGTTACTAGGGATGGGCAAGAGTAATGTTTACCCAGATAAATTATTCGCATGAATTACTAGAGTTGTGCTCCAGTAATTGTTTAGGGAAATCTATTTCTAAATATTTGTAAAATGCATTCTTAACCCCTTCACTACCAAATGGTTAACCCTTTCACTGCGACAATACAGAAGGTTAACCCTTTGACTGCCACATGACAAATAGTTAACCCTTTCACTACCACACTACAAGTATTTGGTGTTAAGCACCCTCAAAACCACCCGAGTTCAGTTGAAACTAGGGCTGACCTTCGAAGCTTTTTTTGGCAATCGAAGCTTCGGGGCCGAGCTTCGATTTTAATTCGAAGCTTCGAAAAAAAATTAAAATAAAAAATTAAATTAAATTTTTTTTTTATCTTATGTTGTGGGACTTGTACAGCACTTTCGTAAACGTTGTTGTTTTTAAATGTGCTCTATAAATAAAGTGGGTTGGATTCATTAATTAAGTAGCCCCTTTCGTGACTGACGCATCCAACAAGGTTTCACTCGGCTGTGTGATTTAATTCAAGGTGGATCGCTGTTGTCGTTTGAACAACTTCAGATTTCATGGGAACTACCAATCCCCCAAATCAAGAATGTTTAAGAGGAATGAAGTAAGATTTTGATTATTTGAAATATGGCCTGTGTAGACTAAACTATGCACAGAATTATGTCAGTCTACAAGGTCCGGATTCTACATGGTCCGGCAATGTAGACCTTGTAGACTCCACTACAGACCAATTATCAGTGAATGTTCATGCATTTTTAAGAAGGGCAACTTCCACAAAAAAACAAAGAACTCAACAAAACATCTCAGTAGCACCTTATCTAAATGTTATATTTCATATATGGAGATTCATATTTATTTATGTATTGCATGCATTTCTACATTTTATTTCCTATTTTGTTTATTCATCCCAGTATCTTTCTTTCTTATGTGTGGAATTCTACAAGGTGCGCGCACACACACACACCTACACACACACACACACACTTACATTTAGTCATTTAGCTGACGCTTTTATCCAAAGCGACTTACAAGTTCTGTACGACAAGACAGCAAGAAGGGTACAACTCTATCAGCTGAGTAACAATGTTCATCAAAGTGTTGCGTGTTACAGTGTAGGTTAGTTTATTAGGACAAGTGCATGACAGTAAGGTTAGTCACGGTTAGATTTTTTTCTTTTTTCTTTTTTATCATTTCAGATAATGGTTGAAGAAGTGAGTCTTTAGTCGACGGCGAAAGATTGGACGGGATTCGGCTGTCCTAACTGGGATGGGTAGTTCACACACACACACACACAAATCGGAGAAAAAAAAAAAAAAAAAAATTTAAACTTCGATTTTTTTTTTAATGTTCGAAGCTTGTGCCATCGAATCGAACGTTCGAAGCTTCGAAGCATTTAAACAGTAAGTATTTGGTGTTAAGCACCCTCAAAACCACAGAGTTCAGTTGAAACAGCAAGTATTTGGTGTTAAGCACCCTCAAAACCACCGAGTTCAGTTGAAACAGCAAGTATTTGGTGTTAAGCACCCTCAAAACCACCGAGTTCAGTTGAAACTAGAGCTGCCGCGGTATTGATGTTTTCCTTACCGCACACATTTGCAAAATATTTCCTACCGCCGCGGTTATTACCGCACGCACACAAAATTAAAAAAAAAAAGTTTGAATGCATTTTTTTTTTTAGTAGTAGTCTACTCTTTATAGCATATAGCCTGCCTCTAGTCTAAATGTCTATCTTTAGAGGATGACTTTGCAGCATGAATATTGTTTGGGATTCGGCAAGCACGCATTAGTTATTGAAAGTGAAACACTGATTCGAAGTTTCCCCTCTGGTCGTGCGCAGTTCACTCGGTGTCGCGGGCAGGGGTGGTTACCCCTAACCCCCCCGACCCTTTCTTATTATTATTACTATAAAGTTACTACTTTATAATAAAGGCATTCGTTTTGTGGCATTAACATTATATAGTTATACGTTCAATAACATCAGCGTATTTACCGGACCATAGCAGCAATACTCTATTCATATCTCAGTTCCTTTCTTTGCTCAGAGCGTGCTGAGTTGTCCCATTCTGCGGTCTGTTAATAAAGTTTTCAATCAGACAAGTGTATAGAACGAAGGGCTTTTATTATAACATTCGTTGCAGACAGTAAAATCATTATGTCTCGTTTAGTACTCCTGAAGAGCGATGGTAGTCCACTCCGGCGGAGAGTTAAAGCTAACGTTATTAGCCGTGTTGTGATGAGCTGACATTCAGGACGTAAAAAACGTGTGACGCGTCTCTCTTCTGACCAATCAGTGGTCTGCAATGTTTCACGTGACTTTTCTGGTACCCAATAGGGTCGCTTGAAACCTCGATAGAGGAGTAGGGTATATCTGCAGAGCCGCAAGCCCAACGAGAGGAGGGTAATTTATTATTATTATTATTATAAAAAACAGTGGTGACGCGGTATTCAGCCTACTCTGCGGTGGCCGCGATGTAACAGCGATACCGCGGTAATGCGGTAATCGCGGCAGCTCTAGTTGAAACAGCAAGTATTTGGTGTTAAGCACCCTCAAAACCACCTGAGTTCAGTTGAAACAGCAAGTATTTGGTGTTAAGCACCCTCAAAACCACCGAGTTCAGTTGAAACAGCAAGTATTTGGTGTTAAGCACCCTCAAAACCACCGAGTTCAGTTGAAACAGCAAGTATTTGGTGTTAAGCACCCTCAAAACCACCGAGTTCAGTTGAAACAGCAAGTATTTGGTGTTAAGCACCCTCAAAACCACCCGAGTTCAGCAAGTATTTGGTGTTAAGCACCCTCAAAACCTCCCGAGTTCAGTTGAAACAGCAAGTATTTGGTGTTAAGCACCCTCAAAACCACCCGAGTTCAGTTGAAACAGTAAGTATTTGGTGTTAAGCACCCTCAAAACCACCCGAGTTCAGCAAGTATTTGGTGTTAAGCACCCTCAAAACCTCCCGAGTTCAGTTGAAACAGTAAGTATTTGGTGTTAAGCACCCTCAAAACCACCGAGTTCAGTTGAAACAGTAAGTATTTGGTGTTAAGCACCCTCAAAACCTCCCGAGTTCAGTTGAAACAGCAAGTATTTGGTGTTAAGCACCCTCAAAACCACCGAGTTCAGTTGAAACAGCAAGTATTTGGTGTTAAGCACCCTCAAAACCACCGAGTTCAGTTGAAACAGCAAGTATTTGGTGTTAAGCACCCTCAAAACCACCGAGTTCAGTTGAAACAGTAAGTATTTGGTGTTAAGCACCCTCAAAACCACTGAGTTCAGTTGAAACAGTAAGTATTTGGTGTTAAGCACCCTCAAAACCACCGAGTTCAGTTGAAACAGCAAGTATTTGGTGTTAAGCACCCTCAAAACCACAGAGTTCAGTTGAAACAGCAAGTATTTGGTGTTAAGCACCCTCAAAACCACCGAGTTCAGTTGAAACAGCAAGTATTTGGTGTTAAGCACCCTCAAAACCACCGAGTTCAGTTGAAACAGTAAGTATTTGGTGTTAAGCACCCTCAAAACCACCCGAGTTCAGTTGAAACAGTAAGTATTTGGTGTTAAGCACACTCAAAACCACCGAGTTCAGTTGAAACAGCAAGTATTTGGTGTTAAGCACCTTCAAAACCACTGAGTTCAGTTGAAACAGTAAGTATTTGGTGTTAAGCACCCTCAAAACCACCGAGTTCAGTTGAAACAGTAAGTATTTGGTGTTAAGCACCCTCAAAACCACTGAGTTCAGTTGAAACAGTAAGTATTTGGTGTTAAGCACCCTCAAAACCACCGAGTTCAGTTGAAACAGTAAGTATTTGGTGTTAAGCACCCTCAAAACCACGAGTTCAGTTGAAACAGTAAGTATTTGGTGTTAAGCACCCTCAAAACCACCGAGTTCAGTTGAAACAGTAAGTATTTGGTGTTAAGCACCCTCAAAACCACTGAGTTCAGTTGAAACAGCAAGTATTTGGTGTTAAGCACCCTCAAAACCACAGAGTTCAGTTGAAACAGTAAGTATTTGGTGTTAAGCACCCTCCAAACCACTGAGATCAGTTGAAACAGCAAGTATTTGGTGTTAAGCACCCTCGAAACCACCCGAGTTCAGTTGAAACAGCAAGTATTTGGTGTTAAGGCACCCTCAAAACCACCGAGTTCAGTTGAAACAGCAAGTATTTGGTGTTAAGCACCCTCAAAACCACCCGAGTTCAGTTGAAACAGCAAGTATTTGGTGTTAAGCACCCTCAAAACCACAGAGTTCAGTTGAAACAGCAAGTACAGAACAGTAACAGATTGCTCGCACCCATTCCTACCTATTTCAACACATTTCAACACACTATAGCCCGGTCCGGGTTAGGGTTGGGGTCTGACCTGTGTCCGTTGTGTGGGTACTGTGACGGCGAGGCCAGCTCCTCCGTGTCTCTGGCCGGGCTGTACAAGGTCTTGTTCAGGTTCTTGAGCACCAACCTCTTAATGCTCTTTCTGTTCAGAGACAAAACACACAGCAACATTTTGTAGAAAAATTCCCTCTTTTTTGTTTGCAGCCAAAGTTCAAGTTCAAGTTCAAGTTCTTTAATAGTTGTCATACAGAAGTACAGAATACTTTCATACAAAATGCTTCTTACTGTTACGCTCCAGAGACTGTGCTAGACAAGATAGTATCAAATAACATAATAACATAATATAGCATGAATTTAGAAGAAGAAAATGAGGTCACAGTGTTCGGTATAGACATATGTACAATGTTCTGAGTTACCATATAATATACAATACACAATACTATGCAGTGTACTAATGTACAGTACTATCTAGTGCAAAGCAGAAATGGGATGAGGTACAATTTTAGGTACAATTTACAGTAAGGTGTACGAGTTGTAGTGCAATCCTTCATCCATAAATATAAAGTGTGGGGAGTGGGTGCTACAGTGTGTTTGTTTAAAGTGGGTGTGTGCTATAAGTGTGTGGAGTGGGTGCTACAGTGTGTTTGTTTAAAGTGAGTGTGTGCGTGTGGATGTGTGTGCTATGTGCGTTTGGTGGTTGTTGTTGTGTAGTGTTCATTCATTGTTCGTTTAGCAGCCTGATGGCCTGGGGATAGAAGCTTCTTCTGAGTCTTTCTGTGCTCGCCTTGAGACTCCTGTATCGCTTGCCTGACGGCAGCAGTTCAAAGAGGCAGTTGTTCGGGTGACTGGAGTCTTTAATGATTCTCTTAGCCTTGCCCTTGCAACGCTTGTAGTAAATGTTCTGGAGGGTGGGGAGCCCCCCTCCAATTGTGCGTTCGGCTGAACGTGTCACTCTTTGTAGTCTGCTTTGGTCTTGTGCAGTGCTATTCCCAAACCAGGAGGTGATGTTGCCGGTCAAGATGCTCTCTATTGTACATGAGTAGAAGTTCTTAAGGATCTTCTGGCTGACTTGGAACTTCCTTAGGCGCCTGAGGAAGTAGAGGCGTTGTCGTGCCTTCTTCACAACACTGTTAATGTGTGTGGTCCATGTCAAGTCCTCGGATATGTAGGCTCCGAGGTACTTAAAGCTGTTGACTCTCTCAACCGGTGCCCCGTCGATGCTGAGGGGGCTGTAGTCCTTGACCCCCGACCTCCTGAAGTCCACAATCATCTCCTTTGTTTTGCTGACGTTCAGGGAGAGGCTGTTTTCCTGGCACCATCCCGCCAGGACCTTGACCTCTTCCAGGTAGGCCCTCTCGTTCATGAACCATGTTTAACCTCTTAAGCCCGATGGGTCTGGTATTGGACCCAAAATGACACCACGCCATGGATCCATCTGTACACAGTACAGACTGTATGAATTAATGTTGCATTTCTTTTTCAAATGTAGCCAAGAGTAAAGACCCTAACCATGTCAAAACAGCAGTCAGTGTATATTTTCAGCAATATGTTTGTTTACCAATAAGTTAAAGTGTTATTAGTGAAATGAGTTTTGGGAATTAATCTATTCAGAAACTAGCGAATATCGACGCTTGGAAATGCGCTCCACCATTTAGTTTGTAGTCATATGAGCAGAGGAGACCCAGGGCTTTTGATGGGCGTTGGAATTTCAAAAAAACGACACAACCCAGCTCCTGTCAATCATATGACTTGTGGATTTACTTTTTTATTTATCTTATTTTTCTGGAGTATCTGCCACAAACCTGAACGTTATTGGCATCCATTATAATGCAGTTAGTTTCTCTACCTTTCTGTGAATGTCTAGCAAAAAACGGGGTTGCAATCTGATGAAAAATGGCAGAGAAATGTCCATAATAAAAAGTCAAGTCAGTCAAGTCAAGAGTTTTATTTGTCACGGCATACAATGAAATGCGGGTGGTCATGCCAGCAGCGATTGTGCAATAATACAAGTAAAAAGAATAAGACATAACAGGTATAATGTACATAAAGTACAAGTTTTTGCATGGTGTTATTCACTGTCAAATATTTAAAAAGATTTTTTTTATTGGATATTCTCCTTTGGTTCATCACAATTTACTCAAGTAACAGACCATGTAGAAGTGGAGCAATCTTCCATTTACTTAGGTATGTATTTTTAGGCGGATCTTTTGAAAATAGGGCTAGGGCTCAAGAGGTAAACAGTGTAATAAAAGGAGCTGAATGGGGAATTGGTTTTGGTACAGCTTAAAAGATTTAAAGTAGACAAGGCAGAGAGCCTGTAGAGATGTGCTGACCAGCTGGTGACCCTTCTACACTACACTACTGTTCAATCCTCCACTTTCCCTCTCGGAAATTCTTTTTGGAAGGTAATACGTTTTGGGAGGTTATTTTTTAGAATTGAATCACTTCAGACCAGCAGTTTTGACCAACACAACTTAAGAGGACCCTTCAACAGGCCCTAATTAACATCATAAGGTCCGAGGTGCCACCCCATTGTAGACCTGCAATCAGCTGACATTGGACATTAAAAAGAAAAAAAAATGCCACTCTTTATCCATATGGGCATTAACTTGCATTGTGTTGCAATGTCAAGATATTCCCCATTTTGCACCCAGTTGTGACACAAATTGGAACTCCTCCTGGGAGAGTTCAAAGCTCTGGTAAAAAAAAAACTGACTGAAGAGTGGAAAATTGCTAACTTGCATTGTGTTGCAATGTCAAGATATTCCCCATTTTGCACCCAGTTGTGACACAAATTGGAACTCAAAGCAAAGAGTTCAAAGCTCTGGTAAAAAAAAAACTGACTGAAGAGTGGAAAATTGCACTCTTCAGTCAGTTTCTTTTTTTTTTTTTTTTACCAGAGCTATTCGTAAACTGGATTTAGTATTATGTATCCGTTGTCCCTAGTCTGATTTTAACATGCTCTATTTTATAACTTTGTAATGGTGTGCTGAATTTCCCCAAGGGGGTTAATAAAAGTAACACTTGACTTGACTATATTGACCAGGTCTCCCTTGAACATTGCATTTGAATCTCAAGGAATATATATATATAGCTATTAGCCATCTTAATTAAGCATTACTTGGTATTGTCACGTCAGTCTATCACTACTTGAAATTAGCCAATTGCCACAAAACAGATGTAAATAGGTTATAGGTTGATGCCGTAAACGTTGAAAGTCACTGGTAAGTGATGAGGGAGAAGAAACCCTCTACAATTGGTGGCCACATGGCAGCAAAACGTAACACCTTGTATGGGATTTGTTGTCTCTTTCCACCAGCATTCAGGCGTAGAAATATGTGCTTCTATGCGTTTGTGTGAGTATATCCGTTCGCTGAGAATCTCACAAACTACTGCGCCGAAGAGCCATTTGCTGTGCACAATCATGGCTATGAGCAAGGACCTTTCACGGTTTGTGGTTCAAGACCTTGTCAGGACCTGTTCTGTAGTGCAATTGAATGCCAACTGTGAGAGTGATGAGTAAGTGAATAAACTAGCAATTTTTTGGTCCATATTTTGTAGTTTGCATGGATTGGTTCCTGATCTAATTGGCCTCGGTAAGATAATTCAGCCTTTTTTCCATTCAAACTAACATTGGCCTTGTAGTCGTCTGAAAACATTCAATAAAGTTAGCCAACTGCTCAAATTTAGTTTCATCACCAACATTATCTTCACATCGTTTCTGTCATTTTCATTGCTACCAGTTAAAATATTCCACTAGTTAATGGTATCTAGTAGGGGTGGGACTCGCCAGACCTCACGATACGATACTATCGCGATACTTGCGTCACGATACTAAATATATCGCGATACGCTGAGTATTGCGATATTTTCTTTTTTTTTTGGATCAAATTTAATTTATTACCTTTTTTCAACTGCAAAGTAAAACTTTGTCAACGTGTTTTATCTAATCAAATAAAGTTCAGTCTGTTCATCTCACTTCAATAATTTATTGCAGAACAATTTTCTCAAGCAGACAGATGTCAACACTGTAATCTGTGTTGCATGTACCTGACAAACTGAACTGTTTGTATTACAGTCATAATCCAACTTAACTGAATGCACACGTGTGTGTGTGGACTACTGTACTATTACAGGTATAGAAATGAACAATGCAACTTCCTTATACAAAAAAAAAATATATATATTTTTTTTAATGAATAATTAAATATCGATACTTGGCGTCCCTGTATCGATACAGTATCGCGATACTACTACGTATCGATTTCCCCCCCGACCCCTAGTATCTAGCTAACTGGTTATACTTGCTAGCATCATGCTAGCTGACACTCAGTGGAAATAAGTATTTGTCAGATCACAAATTGCCAGAGCTTTTCATTTACATGATTGTAAATGAGATATGTAATTTCATCTATATCTGCCACAATTTGTTAAGAGCTTTACAGGATTTAGTAATAAAAACAATGTCTAACATTTCCGTTATGCATGTAATATTTCTCATACAACACATTGCAACTGTTGTTTAGCAACATGGGGTAGAAATGGGCATTCTGAACATCATGTGAACGGCCTCTAAAAGTACCCTTAAGTAGGCTTAGAGCCTGGTGGAGATTAGATCCAAATGTACCGTCATTATACAGCACAAGTACAACAAAAATAAGTTTGACATCCATTATACAAAAGATACATTATACATTATACAAAACTAAAGTACAAAATGCAAACAAAATGCAAAAATGAGGTAGAGATGTAGTGCAAGTCTTTTAGTAATAAAATATGGTGTAGTGTTAAAAGTGTCTAAGGTGAATGTTAAAGGTGAATGTTTAAAGTGAGTGCGTGTATGAATGTAGAATGGATGGGATAGAGACGTGCACCAAAATGGAACACCTAAAAAGCACAATAAAAAGGGTAAAAACTAGCGCCCCCCGGTGGATATGGGCGAACGTGCTTCATACCTGGGAACAAAGGCTCCGGAGGTGAGCGACGGCTCGTCGTCATCCAGCCCGTCAAACAGCTGCGACTTGGAGGCGCCCGCCGACGCCAGGGCTTTGGGCCGCACGCGCGTCGCAGGCCGCGGGGTCAGCTTGTAGTGATTGGTTGTGGTCAGAGCCTTCTGGGCCGCAGGATTGGTCGGTTTCAGACGCTGCCGGGGGAAACGGAACAGGTCACGGTTGGTTATGAGACGAGCGGCCACATTGAAGCGCGAGTAAAAAGACACCGTTATGTTAAGACGCGTGATTCACTGGTGAAATGCTCCGACGGACATGGTTTGAATCCACCTGGTTTGAATCCATTGTGGCTGCTGGTTAGGGCTGGGTTAGGGTTAGGGCTGGGTTAGGGTTGGGTTAGGGTCCATTGTGGCTGCTGGTTAGGGCTGGGTTAGGGTTAGGGCTGGGTTAGGGTCCATTGTGGCTGCTGGTTAGGGCTGGGTTAGGGTTAGGGTCCATTGTGGCTGCTGGTTAGGGCTGGGTTAGGGTTAGGGCTGGGTTAGGGCTGGGTTAGGGTTCATTGTGGCTGCTGGTTAGGGCTGGGTTAGGGTTAGGGTCCATTGTGGCTGCTGGTTAGGGCTGGGTTAGGGTTAGGGCTGGGTTAGGGTCCATTGTGGCTGCTGGTTAGGGCTGGGTTAGGGCTGGGTTAGGGTTAGGGTCCATTGTGGCTGCTGGTTAGGGCTGGGTTAGGGTTAGGGCTGGGTTAGGGTCCATTGTGGCTGCTGGTTAGGGATGGGCAATTAATCACATTAACGGCCAAGCACGGACATGTCCGTGGCAAGGTTGCTTTGGCTTTTATTCCATTGTAATATCCTACTCAATGTCACAGAGCGGCACTGCAGATTTACCCTACTCTTGGAATTCGGAAAAGTGCATTACCGGCCAGATCCTCGTAGGGGCGCTGTCTCGATAATGCAGTGTTCCCTGTGGCAGAACGGTGTTTTATTTTTTTGGATCTCGAATGGACTTTCCTGTTAGGGCGAATCTATGCGTAGCATGTAGCATGGAATACGTTTTGAGAGCTGAATTCAGTGTGCAGTAAAGGAATATAGCATCTGGATCTACCAGATGGCGATCGATAACTGGGAAATCCTTTTTGCAGTCCAACCGGCCACAGGTAAGATCTTTTTCACGTAAATTACACGCTGATCAAGCCTTGTTATCATACTCAACCAGGCGATCAGCGAATGTGGCTAACGCCGCTATTGGTAATCAATAATCAGAAACGACGTCCCCCGCCCCCCTTTCATGCATTCATGGTGGAACATTATATCGATCATATGCATTTAGATTTTTAGCTCTAGCTTCTGTAGGGCCGAAACGCCATTCGATTTAACGTTATTAGCTTAGCAGCCCGTATCTCGTTTTGCAGGAAATATACCAGACCAATCCCATATAACACTTATATTCAAGACGCTATAAAATGGAAACGCATTGATGAAAAAATTATTTCTTTCAGCCATTTTGAAGGGACGGTTTATAGTGTCAATTGACAATGAGAATGGACAGATAGCAATACTATAAAGTATAGATTTAGCTCTACAAACAGCCTCACGCACAATGAAAGTTTGTTTTGATTTGCTGGCCGTATAGAGTGAGATTAGACGGATCCAAATGGCCCCGAATGTGTTAATCACATTTTACTTTGGCTTCCAGCGATTGTGAAAACAAAACAATAAACTTTTAGCAAGGTCATGTTTTTGTTTTTCAGTTGAATTATATTATATATATTTTATATTTTAAGGAAATCAACTGTTAAAAATTACTTTCTTATATATATATATATATATATATATATAAGATATTCCTTTATTGATCCCCTTGGGTAAATGCAGGCATCATAGCAGCAAGGGGGAGGGGAGGTACAGGTAGTAGAAGACATGGTATATATATAGTTCAATAAATGCATGATGTTTCCATAGTCTTAGTCAATGACTAATCGTGTTAAATAATTGTGATCTCAATATGGACCAAAATAACGGTGATTATGATTTTTGCCTTCAACACTACTGCTGATCACCACCAGGTGGTCCTTCAACACTACTGCTGATCACCACCAGGCGGACCTTCAACACTACTGCTGATCACCACCAGGCGGACCTTCAACACTACTGCTGATCACCACCAGGTGGACCTTCATACTGCTACTACCCTAACCCTCACCTCCTCCTTCTTCTTGGGGTCCGACAGAGGGTTTCTGAAGAGGGGTGAGTCGGCATAAGGAGAGTAAGACAGGGCGTTGATCTGTTGCTGTAGCACCGCCTGCTGGGCCGCGGCGGCATTGGGGTCCGTCAGAGCTAGGAGGAGGAGTGGAGAGGAGGGAAAGAGGAGAGGAGGAGGAGGGGAGAGGAGAGGAGGGGAGGAGGAGAGGAGAGGAGAGGAGTGGAGAGGAGAGGAGAGGAGAGGAGAGGAGAGGGGGAGGAGGAGGGGAAGAGGAGAGGAGGAGGAGGGGAGAGGAGAGGAGGGGAGGAGGAGGGGAGAGGAGAGGAGAGGAGGAGGAGAGGAGAGGAGGAGAGGAGAGGAGAGGAGGAGAGGAGGGGAAGAGGAGAGGAGGGGAGGAGAGAAGAGAAGAGAGGAGAGGAGGGGAGGAGAGGAGGGGAGGAGGAGGAGAGGAGGGGAGATGGGGAGGAGGAGAGGAGAGAGAGGAGGAGAGAAGAGGAGGGGAGGAGGAGGGGAGGAGGAGAGGAGAGAAGAGAGGAGGAGGAGAGGAGGAGAGGAGGGGAGGAGGAGAGGAGAGAGGAGGGGGAGAGGAGAGGAGGGGAGGAGGGGAGAGGAGAGGAGGAGAGGAGAGGAGGGGAGAAGAGGAGAGGAGGGGAGGAGGAGAGGAGATGGAGAGGAGAGAAGAGAAGAGGAGAGGAGGAGAAGGGGAGGAGGAGAGGATGAGAGGAGAGAAGAGGAGGGGAGGAGGAGAGGAGTGAGGAGGAGAGGAGTGAGGAGAGGAGAGGAGAGGAGAGGAGAGGAGAGGAGAGGAGGGGAGAGGAGAGGAGAGGAGGAGAGGAGAGGAGAGGAGAGGAGAGGAGAGGAGAGGAGAGGAGAGGAGAGGAGAGGAGAGGAAAGGAGATGAAAGGAGAGGAAAGGAGAAGGCAGAGCGGTGAGACACATGTCAGTGTCACGGTATCCACTTTCCCCATTTCCAAATTCTCAATTCCCATTATGCCGTTACAATCCCACAATGATCATTTAATGTCAGAAGTCTATCATAATCAATAAGATTGAAACACAAGTGGGGCCTCAGACCCTGGAGGTGGGCGGGACCTGTGCAGGATCTTTTTAAAATTGTATTTTGTATTATTTGTCATGGATTTTAAATGACAGAAATCGATTACAAATTATCCGGGAGGTTTTAATATCAATTCTCTGCCAATTTTATGCCCGTCTATAATTCTGCCAATTTTATGCCCGTCTATAATTGTGCCAATTCTATGCAAATTGTATGCGTATGTCTATTTTGTGACTACATCACTGAAACAGTTTGGGCTGCAATTCTTGTATGAAAGGTGCTATACAAATACAATAATATTATAATTATTTTCTTCCAGAAGGAAAATGAGTTTAAGACAGGTTTCTAACAATAAGGTTCCACACTACACGGCTGTAACAGGAGAGGAGGGGGCTGCAGGCAGCCGGTACGGGGGGCCGGGGTCCTCACCGACAGGCTGCTGTGGCGCAGAGCAGCCGAACCCCAGAGTGTTGGCTCCGGTGCTGAATCCTGGCGCTCCAAACGCGCCCATGGTGCCCAGCGTGGTGCCCAGCTTCTGGGTGTTCCCAAACAGGGACGTGTGCCCGGGGCCCACTGTGGACACAAACACACAACACACACAGGTTAACGCCACACACACTCCACACCAGGCAGGGCAGCTGAAACCTGGCTACTACTACCCATCTTGCCAATATGTCTACACTACTATGCACTCGAGATCAATACTATTTGATGAACAATGCCACTGACCGTGTTAGCAGAGATGTGCCCCTCATGCCCACTTATTGTTCACAATCTAAGTCGCTTTGGACAAAAGCTAAATTACTCAATTGTAAATTGTACTCTGGCTGGTTCAGTGCTTGGTAGGAGCACAAGGAGTGAACCGCAGGACAGCATGAAGAACGACAGACACCCACCACACCCTGACAGGACAGAGCAGCAGCCACCCTCTCCACCACACCCTGACAGAGGAGCAGCCACCCTCTCCACCACACCCTGACAGAGGAGCAGCCACCCTCTCCACCACACCCTGACAGAGGAGCAGCCACCCTCTCCACCACACCCTGACAGAGGAGCAGCCACCCTCTCCACCACACCCTGACAGAGCAGCAGCCACCCTCTCCACCACACCCTGACAGAGCAGCAGCCACCCTCTCCACCACACCCTGACAGAGCAGCAGCCACCCTCTCCACCACACCCTGACAGGACAGAGCAGCAGCCACCCTCTCCACCACACCCTGACAGAGGAGCAGCCACCCTCTCCACCACACCCTGACAGGACAGAGGAGCAGCCACCCTCTCCACCACACCCTGACAGAGGAGCAGCCACCCTCTCCACCACACCCTGACAGAGGAGCAGCCACCCTCTCCACCACACCCTGACAGAGGAGCAGCCACCCTCTCCATCACACCCTGACAGGACAGAGGAGCAGCCACCCTCTCCACCACACCCTGACAGAGGAGCAGCCACCCTCTCCATCACACCCTGACAGAGGAGCAGCCACCCTCTCCATCACACCCTGACAGAGGAGCAGCCACCCTCTCCATCACACCCTGACAGAACAGAGGAGCAGCCACCCTCTCCATCACACCCCGACAGAGGAGCAGCCACCCTCTCCATCACACCCTGACAGGACAGAGGAGCTGCGGCGCCCTCTGCTGGTCAGACTGAGCGGTACAGGGGATGTTTTGTCCCCTCAGCCATCAGACTGTTTAACACCTCAGGCTCATGAGTCCCCTCCCATTGGACAATGTGCAATAGTGATCATTTACCTTCATTTATTCATCCAATTTACTGCTGCCACCTTTTTTACTTTTTAACCCGAGTACTGTTTTTATTGTTTGTCGGAGTCCATCCCATTGCTTTACCCGTTTTACTTTTATTGTGTGTCCGTTTCATGTTTGTCTATTTTAACATTTGCCAAATGTAATGTTGACTGATGAGAGCTACTGGATACCTGAATTTCCCCAAGGGGATCAATAAAGTATCTATATCTATCCATCAAGTATGTCTCATTAAATGAGTCAATCTACAGTTGCAGAGCCTCTGGGACTGATTGTGACGTGTGCCCACAGGATTCCCTGAAGAAGCCCCGCAATCCGCTCAGAGCCAATATTTCACTTGTGATTTTTCTCAAAGTCCGCAAATTTTCCAACAACTGCCGTTTGAGCTTAGGGGGAAGGCCCGCCTGGTCCCACTGGTACCTGCTCCAAAGCCTGTTCCCAGTCCCGTCCCCAGGCCTCCGGCGGCTGGTTTATTACCAAAAAGGCTGCTGCCAGCTGGGTTGGCGCCGAAACCTACACGGCAAAGGGAAACGTAGAACCGGGAAGTTAGTAGCAGACATTTGCAGACTGATGGAGAGGCGCAACAAACACTGGTATTGTTAATTTCTACGGCCCTTATTGGTAAACTACCTCCTTATACTACATCATTATTGGAATGGGATTTTGGAACCTGTTCTAGTGACTGGCTGGTCCTTAACTCTTTCTGCGCCAAAAATGAGTATTCTCGTGTTTCAAATCAAACCGCTCAGCGCCAAAAACGAGTTCTCATTTTTAGATCCTTTGATATATTTATTTTATTTTCCCCATCCTAAACACTCTCGCGGACCTGCCCGAGTCTCCCTGGCACCGCCTACGTTAAAATTGCTATGACGATGGAATCCCAGCAGTATCGCCTACCTTTTGAACTGGGCCTCCAGTCTCTGATTCTCTCTCGCTCTCTGTGCATCTGGCTGCAGGAACCCCTCCCCCTCTTAGTGAATCAGAACACAGCAATTGGTCGGAGATCTGATAGCCTAAAAATCGTTTCCCGTATGACGATTAATCGGAAAATAATTGCGATCTTGATTCATAGACCTATGCAATCTCATTTCTAAATTACAACGATTTCTTTAAGTAATTTTTTTTTAAACATTTTTTTTTTATCCTTTTCCTCCCGTGACATCCGACATCACATCATAAGTCAGTCTCTCTAGTCTAGACTGACATAATTATCGTAATTATTTTTAAAACATATTCATATATAAACATCCTAACCATGTCAGCAGTCAGTGTATATTTTCAGCAATATGTTAATAGGTTAAAGTGTTATTAGTGTGATTTTAGTATTCGTTTTTGTGTTGTTTTGATCGCAAAAGTCGGCCATTTTGAAAAATTTGCCCTCTGTAATTGTAGTCATTTTGGGGCCATTTTGAAGAGGACATCCAGAGCTTTCAATGAGCGTTGGAATTTTTCAAAACGACACTTCCAAAAGGCCTCTTTGGGGCTTCAAGCCAATTACTTTTTTTTGTATATTACTCAGGATAATATACCACAAAACTGAACGTTATTGGCATATATTGGAGCGCAGTTAGTTTGTCTCCCCTATTTTGAGCATTTAGCAACAATCGGATTTGAAATCAGTTTCAAAATGGGGGCACTCTGGCAGGAATAAGAAACCTACTGTACATACAGTAGATTTCATTATCTGCTCTTCATGCACGCCTGGTGATACTAAATCCAAATTTGAAAAGATAAGATTTGGCACAGTCCATAAATGTGCGAATTGGCTATAATTAAGCCTGCTATTCTATAATAATATTTCAAATTGCATTGGTCCGGATGGGAGAATTCAGTACTGTATCTACAAAACCTTCCGTTTAATCATCTTCCCTTTATTAATTTACTTCGATCTTTTGTACACGTGATCTCAAGAAGTTACTGAACGAGCTCGTGGCAGTTTATCATGTCTGGTCATCTTTACCATGGTGTTATTCACTGTCAAAGATGCAAAGAAAAATCATAATTCGGGCGCTCTAGTAGCACACCATGTAACACGCTGCGTCGCGAAACGGCCGACCCGGGTTCGACTCCCGGACCCAGTGTCCTTTGCCGAATGTCTTCCCCTGCTCCGTCTCCCATTTCCTCCTCTCCCTCTCTCTACCGGACTGCCCGGTAGTACAAACCAATAAAAAAACATTACAAAAAAATATTTAAGAAAAATCATAATTCATATTCTCCTTTGTTTCATCATAATTTAAGCAAGCCTAGTAATAGACAGACACTGAGAATACATTCACTGAGGTCCATAGATGTCCCTAGATACCAATAATATGCTAATGGTCCCTGTAGAAGTGGAGCAATATTCCATTTAGATTTTCAGAAAATAGGGCTCCGGGCTTTCAGTTTCAGACCTAGACAAAAAGACTGGATTAGGGGCGTCCAACATTTGTCAATCAAGTTGTACGTGTTTTAATTGATTTATCTTTACTTTTGCCTCGTCTTGTCGTCTCGTCGTTATGATTTTATATGCCTTGAAAAACGGGGCTTTTGAGGTCAGGCAGCAGTGGTTCGGCAAAAGAAAATCCGATTATATATCTGCTTAGAAAACGAAAAATTTACATTTTATTTTCTCCACGTGGTAAATACACAGGTCACAACATGTTTACAGGAAAGTTTTGGAGTTGTATTTTTTGGAGCGTATTTCGTGACGGTTGGGAACTAGGCTACACTGGCACACCTACTTCCAGTGAATGACGCTAAGCTAGGCTAATGGTGAGGCTGTTCCCTAAGCCTAATGCATGCACAGAGAAGAAAAGGGTATGCATCTGCTTGTCTAACTCCAGGGTAGATGGCAAATAAGCAAATTTCCAGAAAAGTTGGCGTGTTCCTTTAACACATTGACTGCCAGCCACATCAATATAGCCAGTCTTGACTTGACTTGAGTCTGCCACCGTTGAAAGCCTATGGAGATGTTTACCTTCTTTGCGGGGCTATAACTTTTTAAATTTTATTGCTATATTGACATTACTATGGCCCATTCAACATCGATTATCTATCGTTCCGGATGTGGGAACGTTATATTTTTTCATTCATAAATTGTTGTGTTAATACCGTCTTGAATGTTTATAAGCTTTTCTGCTGTAATTCCAAAAACGCTAGTTATAGGCCCAAACGCATATGATCGATTATAGATTGCCGTTTCTTTCCTATACACGCTATATTAAAAATTCAAATGTATATGATCGATATACATTATGCTTCATCATGCGTGGAGGAAAGGGGGGGGCGGGGGTAGTCTATAATTCCTTTATCGTCAGTAACGGCTTTATGTAGTATGGGTTGATATATTGATCAGACTGTTTGCAAACAAAGAAACGCACAATCGGGCTGAAAATAACGTTACTGTCCTCTTACCGTTCGCCGGTGAGACTGGAAGAAAAAGATCCCAATTATTTGACGCCGATCACCTAGATCCATTTCCGGTTTGTATGGCGCAATAAACGCCGAATTCATATCGATTATTGCGTTATGGAAGCGATCCAAATGCACGCCAGTGTTTGTCTGTAGTCCCGTAGCGAGATGTGACTGCCGGAGGGATTTCCTCGACGCACCGATCACAACTTCCGGTTTTGAGAGTGTAACTCGCCCGACCATCCACCGGGCGGCGGTATTGAGACATTGCAATCTCATTCAGGGTCCTGCTGCAGCTCCAGAGGTTGACTGGATGAATTATGAATGCCATGGCGAAAAAATTAAATATTGATTTAAAAAACAGCGTACAACGTTGTTGGCGTTCAACACATGGCGGTCAAACACGTCGTAAGCCGTTTTTGGCAACCAATGTGTTAAGGTTTAAAATTAAATGAAATTCGCTAGTTAGTTCGTCTACTCTACTTGCAAGCAGTGGGGAAAACGGACCTCCAGAAAGAAAAAGAAAAACACAATAGTAACAATAATGTAGATGTTGAAGCCACTTAATCCCTTTGCCATTTTATCCGAACCTGTATTAGCTTGTCCTGCTCTAACCGAGCATCCAATAGTACCGTTCCATCCAGGTGGTCACCAACCTTTTCTACTCTACCAGCCATTTTGACATACAAATCACCATCATCACACAGCGCTGCAGGCTTTAACACTATCAGTGCCGACCTTGTTTACCTTTTTACCCCGTTGAATGCCATCATCCACTTCAACGTTAAAAACGGCTAATCTATTTTTTTAATTATGGCTATGTGTCTAATCTGCCCGTCGCTTATCAATGACTTGTTTGCAGTCAACATTGTAGAAAAAGGATTTTTTTTTTTATAGCATTTCGAAAAGCTATCGTTCTCTCGAATATTTTCGGAAAATTGAAAGATTCCGTCATAAACTGCATTTATTGGAATATTCTCGAATACACTAGACACGTTGTCATTTGTCGGCCTATTTATGAATCGTTTTCAAATAAACGCTAGATTATCGATAGTATATGTGTACTTATGCACGCTATAGACGCGGGCTGAAAAATCTATTCTCTCGTTTCCTCAAGATCACACACACAGACACACGGCACATGCTGATATCTCAGTGAATACAGCTGATTATCCTAAAACTGGTAACATAGACTCCTTACCTTAGATCAGATGTTCTCCAAAAAGATTCCAATTCCTGATCGCCATTCCAAATATCGATCGCGTTTATTGATCGATTATTGGCTGCTGTAAATATATATTCTAGGCTGCTTTCCGTCTCGCGATCAGATCCCTCTTGATCAGACGGCTCGTCAGCACAATGGAGCCAGTTGGCTCCACCTCTACAGATCTACAGATCCCAGGTCAGTCTAATCAACTGACCTGCAGTTACACAGGGATAGACGATAGGGGGCGCTTTTTCCCCATCAGAGCTCCTGGAGGGGCTGCTGTACCAACGGGGGACTCGGTTGATGAAATATGAATTCAGATCGCTAATAAAAAAATAAAACGACATTTGTCGTCGTCGGCACTCAACGGGGGGGGCTGATAAAATGAGAATTGTCGTGGCTGGCATTCAAAGTGTTAACACATTCAGTGCCATTCACTGATTAACACTTTTCTGAGGCCCGACCGCTGAGTGCCAATCACGTGTTAACGTTTCTGGATCGTTTAATTTTTATTTTATTTTAATACCCTATTCCATCCAGGGAGCCTGGTGTTATCATAGGGAATGAGTCTGAGATCACAAAAGTCCAATACCGCCGCCTGGTAGGATGTGTCCTTTGAAACTCTGTCGATTATATTGGTCCGGGCGGACTTTTCAATGTGTGGCAAGGGGAGCGGTTGTCCCGATCGGCTTGAGGAGCGGCAAATGCTCCAGATTGATGATGTATGGCGGATTATGTTGGCGACATGATCGACACCAATACTTGGAATGGCGATCGGATAATTGTGATATTCTTTTCAGGGTACATCCTAGTCAAGGTAAGGGCTATATGATATAAATCTTGCGTTGATCCAAGAATGTTTTCATTGCGATCCGAGCGTGTGTGTGTAACGCTAGTCCATAGCGTATTCCGTTGGTGACGATCAAAGCATAGAAAAACGACCCCCCCCTCCCACCCTTTCATGCATTCATGATGGAACATAATACCGATCATATGAATTTGATTTTTTTTATTGTAGCTTATGTAGGGACAAAACACCAATGGATTTAGTATAATACACGTTGCGGCTTATAACCAGCCTCTCAGGAATTAGCCCGGATCATTCCGAAATAACACTCATATTCACCACGGTATAAAACGGGAACGTATGGATGGATTTTTTTTTTTGCGTCTTGACCGGAAGAAACTCAGTGTCAAATGACTACAGTATTGTATCCATAGCTATAATATAGCTATAGCTCTACAAACAAGGTGATGGACTCCATTAGTTTAATGGGTGGCCTCGCATTGCAGTCGCCCGGAAGAGGCGTGGCACAGAATGTGTTAAGAGGGGAGACGGTAGTGTACTTCCCATAGGATGTGGAGTTAGTATGTTTAGTTTGTATTGTACTTCCCATAGGATGTGGAGTTAGTATGTTTAGTTTGTATTGTACTTCCCATAGGATGTGGAGTTAGTATGTTTAGTTTGTATTGTACTTCCCATAGGATGTGGAGTTAGTATGTTTAGTTTGTATTGTACTTCCCATAGGATGTGGAGTTAGTATGTTTAGTTTGTATTGTACTTCCCATAGGATGTGGAGTTAGTATGTTTAGTTTGTATTGTACTTCCCATAGGATGTGGAGTTAGTATGTTTAGTTTGTATTGTACTTCCCATAGGATGTGGAGTTAGTATGTTTAGTTTGTATTGTACTTCCCATAGGATGTGGAGTTAGTATGTTTAGTTTGTATTGTACTTCCCATAGGATGTGGAGTTAGTATGTTTAGTTTGTATTGTACTTCCCATAGGATGTGGAGTTAGTATGTTTATGTGGAGTTAGTATGTTTATGTGGAGTTAGTATGTTTATAGGATGTGGAGTTAGTATGTTTATGTGGAGTTAGTATGTTTATAGGATGTGACAGCCACCCTCTCCATGCAATAGTGCAATAGTGCTCATTTACCTTAATTTATTGATCTAAATTACTGCTGCTACCCTTTAAACGATTTTTTTAAGTTTTAAAGTACTGATTTTATTGGCCATCAGGCTTGTGAATGCCAGCTCCCCCGCCTACCCCCCCACCCCCCCCACCCACTTTGTGCCAGGCAGACTCTGACCTGACTGCTGCTGTGACCACACTGTCACCTCCATTTATATTGTAAACACTGAATCAGAACGTGCAATGTTACTCACTGTGCCTTGCATATTATATTTATCTATTTTTACTAGGGATGCTCGATATTGGCTTTTTTACCGATACCCCGATATTGTCCAACTCTTAATTTCCGATACCGATATCAACCGATACCGATATATGCAGGGTCCCCCCCCCCCCCCCCCCCACCCAAAAAATGGAATAATTTCAGGTAATTAACATTACATATCTCTTGTGGAATTAACACAACATTATGCATACTTTTGACAATAAATAAAATCAGAATTTGTTTACTTGCTTGCCTGGGTAAATAAAGGTTATATAAAAAAAAAAAAAAAAAAAAACATTTTTGAAAACATACCGATATTTTCCGATATCACATTTTAATGCCGATATCGGCCGATAATATCGGACATCCCTAATTTTTACCTTACCTTATTTTTTTGCACTCGCTTATATTTCAATTGTAGATATGTTTTAGCTAAGTATTGTGTGATTTGTGTGAAGGGCGGACTAGCAAAATAAGATTTTCATTGTACGGCAAACTGTCTGTTTAACTGTGCACATGACCATAAACAATCTTGAATCTCTTTTGACTCTTTTATTGTGTGTCCATTTATGTCTGTCTATTTTAACTTTGGTCAATTGATGAGAGCTATTGGATATCGGAATTTCCCCAGGGGGATCAATAAAATATCTATCTATCTATCTATCCATCTATCTATCTGGCGGGTAAAATGGTGAAAAGACAAATTACCAAAGTTAGTGTTGGTTCCAGTTCCGAGGGTGAGCGCAGGCTTGTTGCCGAAGAGGCCGGTGCCAGTGCCGAACGAGGGGGCGCTGGTGGTCGTGGTGCCGAACCCAGTCGTCTTGTTGCCAAACAGGCCCTGCTGCAGGAGACCAGAACACACCGACACCGATGGTGTTTTAACCCCTTCACTGCCACACGACAGCCGGTTAACCCTTTCACTGTGACAATACAGAGGGTTAGCCCTTTGTCGGTTGTCGGTTGTGCGATAGTAAAGGGCTAACCTTCTGTCGTGTGGCAGTGAAAGGGTTAACTAGATAACCCAAGTACATGATGTAATATCTTCAAGGAAGCAGATTGGATATCTGAAATGGTTCGATTCTGTTGATATCCAGGGGATTTGTGAGCAAAACAGTATTTTGTTGGCCAGACGCCGCACGTTGGCCTGGAAGACGCTGGGTCACGAAAGGTGGTGAGGGGCTAGCTTTAGCTTAGCCCTCAGTCCTCCGCACGTACACCCTTCACCCCCAATATCAAAATGTCAATATCGCACTCAAATTGTGTATAGCCAAATCTGAAAATACCCCTGGTGGTATTATTAACCTTTAAAGCTTTTTGCCATCACATTGCCATTATGCTAGAATCCAATGAGTACTCAGCTAAAAATGTGCTTACCTACAGAAACTCCATTAACTAAAAGACATCCATCCTGCTCTTATTTTGAAGCAAAGAGAATAATTATAAATTAACTTGAATTATTATTATTATTTTTTTTTTACCTGGGCGCCGACATTGCCAAACCCGGTGTTGGTCTGGCCAAACAAACTGGTGCCCGCTCCAAAGCCTGTAGCCGTGCTGGTGGGCGCCGTGGCCCCAAACAAGCCGGTAGCCGGGGGCGCTGCGGTGGCCCCGAACAGGCCCTGTGGGACCAGAGAGAAGGAGAGAGACTTAGACCCGGTTCTCCTGTGGTGCGGTGGCCCCGAACAGGCCCTGTGGGACCAGAGAGAAGGAGAGAGACTTAGGGTTAGGGTTAGGGTTAGGGTTAGGTGGCCCCGAACAGGCCCTGTGGGACCAGAGAGAAGGAGAGAGACTTAGACCCGGTTCTCCTGTGGTGCGGTGGCCCCGAACAGGCCCTGTGGGACCAGAGAGAAGGAGAGAGACTTAGACCCGGTTCTCCTGTGGGGCTGAACCGTAATGTTTCATTTATACAAACTTCTGGTAGTAAAAAAAGTACGAGTGAGAATCTGAATCCAGAAAAAGGTGAGAAAATAATGATGATTTTATTAGACCTTTACCATTGTTAGAAGTCTCCATTTGACACACTATTAAACCGATTTTGATCAGAAGATCCATCTACGATATATAATCGATGAGGCTGTTCTTTAAACATTTTTTTAAATGTTTTCTTCAAAATGTTCTTTTTTTATATATAAATATCCTCAAACTAAATCCTCAATTTGAATAAAGTGATTCATCTGATTAAATTAGTATTTATTTTTTATTAAATCAACTTTCTTTAATGAATATAACTCCGCAGTTTTTTTTAATACTATAATATTAGTGTAGCCTAATCTTTATCTGCAACTGTGAAGAAAACCCCCATTGGTTTAAACAATGAATAGACAAAAAAATATATATATAAAAAAAAAAAAAAAAAAAAAAAAAAAAAAAAATTAAATTCGAATTTTGATTTAGAATTCGAATGCCAACGTAACGAACGAACGTTGGAACATTCTGGCTCAGCCTTAATACTTAAATGTTCTCACAATGCTGCTGGTGTTGGGCTGGCCCATGGTGGCGGTGTTGCCAAAGGAGAAGCCTGTGTTGGGCTGGGTGGTGGTGGGCTGGCCGAAGGGCTTGAACAGGCTGGCCACCTGCTGCTGCTGCTGCTGCGCCGCCACCTGCTGCTGCTGCGCCACCTGCTGCTGCTGCTGCGCCGCCGGGCCAAACAGGCCGCTGGGGGCCGCGCCGAAGCCACCCGCACCTGGTGGGCGAGACACCAGAGAGGGTTAGGGTTAGAGCCCAGAGCGTTCACGCCCCATACACGTGAAAGGTATCAAAACGACCGGCTTGACTATGGCAAAGGCGCTATTACTTTTCGGAAAGTTTCACCGCACCGTTTGGCTACGAATCGACTTTAAACGGGAACATTTCGGTCCCATTGGAAATTAGAGTGGTGGAGTTGAAATAATTTTTTTCCACCACCTTGGGTAAATTGCGACAGTGATCTCAATTTTGGACGTAGAAAAAAAAAACATCAAAACGATGACACGGCTGTCGGTTCGCTCACAAAAGAAAAATAAATGGAATTGGACATTTCTATCTCAACTGATGACCATTTCTTTGAAGGTTCTCCTCCCCATAGACACCAATGTGTTCACACTCTAGGAATAGGCTGGTTTTATCGCTTCCCCCCCCTTCTGTTCCGATCGCCACCAAGGCCACAATTGTCGACGGAATGCCACAATATCACACACAACCCTTCACCTACTCCTTGAAGTGCTCATCTGCGCTTCACAACGCTTCATCTCTTATCGTTTGCTTTTAATCATCGTGACAATGCAGTCATGCGTCTGCCCTCATTGAAATGCATTGTATGGAAAGTACAAGTCATTCGTGCCTAATTAGGTAACGGGTGTGTGGCTCATGGCCCATGGCTACAGCTGACCTGCCAATGACCTCTCATGGACTTAACCCTTAATCGCCCCTCTGTGTAGCAGTACTGAATTGCTTGACAGTGCCCTCTGTCTTGCGGGTTGTGTCATTGTACTCAGTAGGGATGTCCTCGATGTAGTTGATGTTGACCACTCCCCCGATCCTTAGACCACGCCCCCTTAGTGTATCTCTTGAACAGTTTGTCATAGAGACTTGCGGGTTGTGCCATTGGACTCGGTAGGGATATCCTCTTTCATTAGTCGATGTTGACCACTCCCCCGATACTTAGACCACGCCCCCTTAGGCCACACCCCCTCAGTGTATCTCTTGAACCGTTTGTCGTCGAGACTTGCGGGTTGTGCCATTGGACTCGGTAGGGATATCCTCTTTCATTGGTCGATGTTGACCACTCCCCCGATCATTAGACCACGCCCCATTAGGCCACACCCCCTTAGCCCAGAAAAAATCTAAAACTCTGAAAAGTCAGAATTTTTTTAAAAACGCGAAAAAGTTCAAAAAAAATTCAAAACTCGGAAAAGTGACATTTTTTTAATTAAAAAAAATCCAAGGTGGTAGTGCCCGGAGCTGTGCCCCTCTATGGTAACGGTGCCCTCCTCCCTGATACTCTAATCCAAGGTGGTAGTGCCCGGAGCTGTGCTCCTCTATGGTAACGGTGCCCTCCTCCCTGATACTCTAATCCAAGGTGGTAGTGCCCGGAGCTGTGCTTCTCTATGGTAACGGTGGCCTCCTCCCTGATACTCTAATCCAAGGTGGTAGTGCCCGGAGCTGTGCTTCTCTATGGTAACGGTGCCCTCCTCCCTGATACTCTAATCCAAGGTGGTAGTGCCCGGAGCTGTGCTTCTCTATGGTAACGGTGCCCTCCCTTTCAGCCGTCCCCCATTCACCCGTGCCGAAGGTGGTCTTCGCCTGTCCGAAGGAGAAGCCCGTGTTGGTGGCCGAGGCACCAAACAAGCCTGTGGCCGCACTGACGGTGGCCGGAGCAGCGGCGCCGAACATACCCCCGGTCGCAGCGGCCATGGGGTTGGTGGGGCCCTTCCTGCCGGCCAGGTAGTCCTCTATCCTCAGCTCCTGGGGAACATCAGAGAAACAGTTCAGACACAGAGAGAAACAGTTCAGACAGAGAGAGAGAAACAGTTCAGACACAGAGAGAGAAACAGTTCAGACACAGAGAGAAACAGTTCAGACAGAGAGAAACAGTTCAGACACAGAGAGAAACAGTTCAGACACAGAGAGAAACAGTTCAGACACACAGAGAGAAACAGTTCAGACAGAGAGAGAAACAGTTCAGATACAGAGAGAGAAACAGTTCAGACACAGAGAGAGAAACAGTTCAGACACAGAGAGAAACAGTTCAGACACAGAGAGAGAAACAGTTCAGACACAGAGAAACAGTTCAGACACAGAGAGAAACAGTTCAGACACAGAGAGCGAAACAGTTCAGACAGAGAGAAACAGTTCAGACACAGAGAAACAGTTCAGACACAGAGAGAAACAGTTCACACAGAGAGAAACAGTTCAGACACAGAGAGCGAAACAGTTCAGACAGAGAGAAACAGTTCAGACACAGAGAGAAACAGTTCAGACACAGAGAGCGAAACAGTTCAGACAGAGAGAAACAGTTCAGACACAGAGAGAAACAGTTCAGACACAGAGAGAAACAGTTCAGACACAGAGAGAGAAACAGTTCAGACACAGAGAGAGAAACAGTTCAGACACAGAGAGAAACAGTTCAGACAGAGAGAGAAACAGTTCAGATACAGAGAGAGAAACAGTTCAGACACAGAGAGAGAAACAGTTCAGACACAGAGAGAGAAACAGTTCAGACACAGAGAGAGAAACAGTTCAGACACAGAGAGAGAAACAGTTCAGACAGAGAGAAACAGTTCAGACAGAGAGAAACAGTTCAGACACAGAGAGAGAAACAGTTCAGACACAGAGAGAGAAACAGTTCAGACAGAGAGAGCGAAACAGTTCAGACACACAGAGAAACAGTTCAGACACAGAGAGAAACAGTTCAGACACAGAGAGAGAAACAGTTCAGACACAGAGAGAGAAACAGTTCAGACACAGAGAGAGAAACAGTTCAGACACAGAGAGAGAAACAGTTCAGACACAGAGAGAGAAACAGTTCAGACACAGAGAGAGAAACAGTTCAGACAGATAGAAACAGTTCAGACACAGAGAGAAACAGTTCAGACACAGAGAGAGAAACAGTTCAGACACAGAGAGAGAAACAGTTCAGACAGAGAGAGAAACAGTTCAGACACAGAGAGAAACAGTTCAGACACAGAGCGAAACAGTTCAGACACAGAGAGAGAAACAGTTCAGACACAGAGAGAAACAGTTCAGACACACAGAGAAACAGTTCAGACACACAGAGAAACAGTTCAGACAGAGAGAGAGAAACAGTTCAGACACAGAGAGAGAAACAGTTCAGACACAGAAACAGTCAGACACAGAGAGAAACAGTTCAGACACACAGAGAGAAACAGTTCAGACACAGAGAGAAACAGTTCAGACACAGAGAGAAACAGTTCAGACACAGAGAGAGAAACAGTTCAGACACAGAGAGAGAAACAGTTCAGACACAGAGAGAGAAACAGTTCAGACACAGAGAGAGAAACAGTTCAGACACAGAGAGAGAAACAGTTCAGACACACAGAGAAACAGTTCAGACAGAGAGAGAGAAACAGTTCAGACACAGAGAGAGAAACAGTTCAGACAGAGAGAAACAGTTCAGACACAGAGAGAGAAACAGTTCAGACACAGAGAGAAACAGTTCAGACACAGAGAGAAACAGTTCAGACACAGAGAGAGAAACAGTTCAGACACAGAGAGAAACAGTTCAGACACAGTTCAGACACAGAGAGAGAAACAGTTCAGACACAGAGAGAAACAGTTCAGACACAGAGAGAAACAGTTCAGACACAGAGAGAGAAACAGTTCAGACACGGAGAAACAGTTCAGACACAGAGAGAGAAACAGTTCAGACAGAGAGAGAAACAGTTCAGACACAGAGAGAGAAACAGTTCAGACAGAGAGAAACAGTTCAGACACAGAGAGAGAAACAGTTCAGACACACAGAGAGAAACAGTTCAGACACAGAGAGAGAAACAGTTCAGACACAGAGAGAGAAACAGTTCAGACAGAGAGAGAAACAGTTCAGACAGAGAGAAACAGTTCAGACAGAGAGAGAAACAGTTCAGACACAGAGAGAAACAGTTCAGACACAGAGAGAGAAACAGTTCAGACACAGAGAGAGAAACAGTTCAGACACAGAGAGAGAAACAGTTCAGACAGAGAGAAACAGTTCAGACAGAGAGAAACAGTTCAGACAGAGAGAGAAACAGTTCAGACAGAGAGAAACAGTTCAGACAGAGAGAGAAACAGTTCAGACACAGAGAGAAACAGTTCAGACACAGAGAGAGAAACAGTTCAGACACAGAGAGAAACAGTTCAGACACAGAGAGAGAAACAGTTCAGACACAGAGAGAGAAACAGTTCAGACACACAGAGAGAAACAGTTCAGACACAGAGAGAGAAACAGTTCAGACACACAGAGAGAAACAGTTCAGACACAGAGAGAGAAACAGTTCAGACACAGAGAGAGAAACAGTTCAGACACAGAGAGAAACAGTTCAGACACAGAGAGAGAAACAGTTCAGGTACAGAGAGAAACAGTTCAGACACAGAGAGAGAAACAGTTCAGACAGAGAAACAGTTCAGACACAGATAAACAGTTCAGACACAGAGAGAAACAGTTCAGACACAGAGAGAGAAACAGTTCAGACAGAGAGAAACAGTTCAGACACAGAGAGAGAAACAGTTCAGACACAGAGAGAGAAACAGTTCAGACACAGAGAGAGAAACAGTTCAGACACAGAGAGAGAAACAGTTCAGACACAGAGAGAAACAGTTCAGACACAGAGAGAGAAACAGTTCAGACAGAGAGAAACAGTTCAGACAGAGAGAAACAGTTCAGACAGAGAGAGAAACAGTTCAGACAGAGAGAAACAGTTCAGACAGAGAGAGAAACAGTTCAGACACAGAGAGAAACAGTTCAGACACAGAGAGAGAAACAGTTCAGACACAGAGAGAAACAGTTCAGACACAGAGAGAGAAACAGTTCAGACACAGAGAGAGAAACAGTTCAGACACACAGAGAGAAACAGTTCAGACACACAGAGAGAAACAGTTCAGACACACAGAGAGAAACAGTTCAGACACAGAGAGAGAAACAGTTCAGACACAGAGAGAGAAACAGTTCAGACACAGAGAGAGAAACAGTTCAGACACAGAGAGAGAAACAGTTCAGGTACAGAGAGAGAAACAGTTCAGACACAGAGAAACAGTTCAGACACAGAGAGAGAAACAGTTCAGGTACAGAGAGAGAAACAGTTCAGACACAGAGAGAGAAACAGTTCAGACACAGAGAGAAACAGTTCAGGTACAGAGAGAGAAACAGTTCAGACACAGAGAGAAACAGTTCAGACACAGAGAGAGAAACAGTTCAGACACAGAGAGAGAAACAGTTCAGACACAGAGAGAGAAACAGTTCAGACACACAGAGAAACAGTTCAGACAGAGAGAGAGAAACAGTTCAGACACAGAGAGAGAAACAGTTCAGACACAGAAACAGTTCAGACACAGAGAGAGAAACAGTTCAGACACAGAGAGAAACAGTTCAGACACACAGAGAGAAACAGTTCAGACACAGAGAGAAACAGTTCAGACACAGAGAGAAACAGTTCAGACACAGAGAGAGAAACAGTTCAGACACAGAGAGAGAAACAGTTCAGACACAGAGAGAGAAACAGTTCAGACACAGAGAGAGAAACAGTTCAGACACAGAGAGAGAAACAGTTCAGACACACAGAGAAACAGTTCAGACAGAGAGAGAAACAGTTCAGACACAGAGAGAGAAACAGTTCAGACAGAGAGAAACAGTTCAGACACAGAGAGAGAAACAGTTCAGACACAGAGAGAAACAGTTCAGACACAGAGAGAAACAGTTCAGACACAGAGAGAGAAACAGTTCAGACACAGAGAGAGAAACAGTTCAGACACAGAGAGAAACAGTTCAGACACAGAGAGAAACAGTTCAGACACAGAGAGAGAAACAGTTCAGACACGGAGAAACAGTTCAGACACAGAGAGAGAAACAGTTCAGACAGAGAGAGAAACAGTTCAGACACAGAGAGAAACAGTTCAGACACAGAGAGAAACAGTTCAGACACAGAGAGAGAAACAGTTCAGACACACAGAGAGAAACAGTTCAGACACAGAGAGAGAAACAGTTCAGACACAGAGAGAGAAACAGTTCAGACAGAGAGAGAAACAGTTCAGACAGAGAGAAACAGTTCAGACAGAGAGAGAAACAGTTCAGACACAGAGAGAAACAGTTCAGACACAGAGAGAGAAACAGTTCAGACACAGAGAGAGAAACAGTTCAGACACAGAGAGAGAAACAGTTCAGACACAGAGAGAAACAGTTCAGACACAGAGAGAGAAACAGTTCAGACAGAGAGAAACAGTTCAGACAGAGAGAAACAGTTCAGACAGAGAGAGAAACAGTTCAGACAGAGAGAAACAGTTCAGACAGAGAGAGAAACAGTTCAGACACAGAGAGAAACAGTTCAGACACAGAGAGAGAAACAGTTCAGACACAGAGAGAAACAGTTCAGACACAGAGAGAGAAACAGTTCAGACACAGAGAGAGAAACAGTTCAGACACACAGAGAGAAACAGTTCAGACACAGAGAGAGAAACAGTTCAGACACACAGAGAGAAACAGTTCAGACACAGAGAGAGAAACAGTTCAGACACAGAGAGAGAAACAGTTCAGACACAGAGAGAGAAACAGTTCAGACACAGAGAGAGAAACAGTTCAGGTACAGAGAGAAACAGTTCAGACACAGAGAGAGAAACAGTTCAGACAGAGAAACAGTTCAGACACAGATAAACAGTTCAGACACAGAGAGAAACAGTTCAGACACAGAGAGAGAAACAGTTCAGACAGAGAGAAACAGTTCAGACAGAGAGAAACAGTTCAGACACAGAGAGAGAAACAGTTCAGACACAGAGAGAGAAACAGTTCAGACACAGAGAGAGAAACAGTTCAGACACAGAGAGAGAAACAGTTCAGACACAGAGAGAAACAGTTCAGACACAGAGAGAGAAACAGTTCAGACAGAGAGAAACAGTTCAGACAGAGCAGACAGAGAGAGAAACAGTTCAGACAGAGAGAAACAGTTCAGACAGAGAGAAACAGTTCAGACACAGAGAGAAACAGTTCAGACACAGAGAGAGAAACAGTTCAGACACAGAGAAACAGTTCAGACACAGAGAGAGAAACAGTTCAGACACAGAGAGAGAAACAGTTCAGACACACAGAGAGAAACAGTTCAGACACACAGAGAGAAACAGTTCAGACACACAGAGAGAAACAGTTCAGACACAGAGAGAGAAACAGTTCAGACACAGAGAGAGAAACAGTTCAGACACAGAGAGAGAAACAGTTCAGACACAGAGAGAGAAACAGTTCAGGTACAGAGAGAAACAGTTCAGACACAGAGAGAGAAACAGTTCAGACAGAGAAACAGTTCAGACACAGAGAAACAGTTCAGACACAGAGAGAGAAACAGTTCAGGTACAGAGAGAGAAACAGTTCAGACACAGAGAGAGAAACAGTTCAGACACAGAGAGAAACAGTTCAGGTACAGAGAGAGAAACAGTTCAGACACAGAGAGAAACAGTTCAGACACAGAGAGAGAAACAGTTCAGACACAGAGAGAGAAACAGTTCAGACACAGAGAGAGAAACAGTTCAGACAGAGAAACAGTTCAGACACAGAGAGAAACAGTTCAGGTACACCTGTTCATCAGCCAATGTGAGTCATGTGCTTGTGGTTTGCCAATACAACAGAGGCACATTCAGGTACTCTTTCAGTTAGTTGCTAAAATGGGCAAATGTTGGGTGAAAGAGAGACATTGGGATGACGGTGGGCTCTCTGCCTGGCCTCCACCTCACTCACTCACTCACTTCTAGTGATTTGTTCTCGTACTCCTTCATGGCGGTGATACACTGGTGCTTGGTGTTGATGCTTGTGGTCACGCCCCCTTTCACCATCGTGTCACTTCCTGTTGGAGGCTGAGATAACAAGAAGGCACCAGTTAAAAAAGTCAAAAATAAAAATATTAAAATATACAAATGATCAAATAGTTGTTTATTCAACCCCTATCGGTGTTGACCGGTAGACATTTTTTAAGTTTAGATTAAAATGTACTGTCAATTAGGGCTGACCCTGATTAGTCGAATAATCAATCGAAAGGAGCTGTAGTCGACTGGCAACATCTTAGTCGAATGCACACACGCACAAAAAAACGTGGCCAACGCTAACGGCACACATACCAGAGGCTAACTGCCTAAGAAAACGGGCACAGAGGCAATGAAAGAGGATTTCACCATCTAATGAACACACTAGACTAGACAAATATCAAGATGTATCCATCAGTGGACCAATTGCATGCTTTTGCACAGAGGACAAGAAGCCTTCAGTCGACTCCTTCAGACATTAAGCTTCACCCCCCACAGCCCAAATGGAATGATACAAAATAAAAGATAAATTGAGATCAATCAAGATTTATTTTTTCAATGGTCAACTGTATAAACCAGCCCCTAGCCTCCTGGGGCCACAGCCACCCTCCAGACCAGCCCCTAGCCTCCCGGGGCCACAGCCACCCTCCAGACCAGCCCCTAGCCTCCCGGGGCCACAGCCACCCTCCAGACCAGCCCCTAGCCTCCCGGGGCCACAGCCACCCTCCAGACCAGCCCCTAGCCTCCCTCCTGGGGCCACAGCCACCCTCCAGACCAGCCCCTAGCCTCCCGGGGCCCCAGCCACCCTCCAGACCAGCCCCTAGCCTCCCTCCTGGGGCCACAGCCACCCTCCAGACCAGCCCCTAGCCTCCCTCCTGGGGGCCCCAGCCACCCTCCAGACCACCCCCTAGCCTCCCTCCTGGGGCCACAGCCACCCTCCAGACCAGCCCCTAGCCTCCCGGGGCCACAGCCACCCTCCAGACCAGCCCCTAGCCTCCCTCCTGGGGCCACAGCCACCCTCCAGACCAGCCCCTAGCCTCCCTCCTGGGGCCACAGCCACCCTCCAGACCAGCCCCTAGCCTCCCTCCTGGGGCCACAGCCACCCTCCAGACCAGCCCCTAGCCTCCCTCCTGGGGCCACAGCCACCCTCCAGACCAGCCCCTAGCCTCCCTCCTGGGGCCACAGCCACCCTCCAGACCAGCCCCTAGCCTCCCTCCTGGGGCCACAGCCACCCTCCAGACCAGCCCCTAGCCTCCCTCCTGGGGCCACAGCCACCCTCCAGACCAGCCCCTAGCCTCCCTCCTGGGGCCACAGCCACCCTCCAGACCAGCCCCTAGCCTCCCTCCTGGGGCCACAGCCACCCTCCAGACCAGCCCCTAGCCTCCCTCCTGGGGCCACAGCCACCCTCCAGACCAGCCCCTAGCCTCCCTCCTGGGGCCACAGCCACCCTCCAGACCAGCCCCTAGCCTCCCTCCTGGGGCCACAGCCACCCTCCAGACCAGCCCCTAGCCTCCCTCCTGGGGCCACAGCCACCCTCCAGTAGGGATGGGAATTGATAGGATTTTATCGATACGATTCCATTATCGATTCTGCTTATCGATTCGATTCTTTATCGATTCTCTTATCGATACCTGATCAATTTATAATTTAAATAAATAAATTAGAAATGCAACAGAACTAAGCTGGTTAGAATAACAACATGCAACTTGACATTTCTGATTGTCATTTATTGTTGAGCCCCCATGTCAGGGGCGACAGTGGCTCGGGAGGTAGAGCAGTCGTCTGGCAATCCGGAGGTTCCCGGTTCGATTCCCACTCCTCCCGGGCAGCGTGTCGATGTGTCCTTGAGCAAGACACTTAACCCCTAACTGCTCCCGATGAGCAGGTTGGCACCTTGCATGGTTGCCTCCGCCGTCGTTGTGTGAATGTGTGAGTGATTGGGTAAAATGTAAGGAACAAATTGTAAAGCGCTTTGGATAAAAGCGCTATATAAAAAAGCAGCCATTTACCATGTCAGAAAAATACAAAAACTGTAAAAAATAAAACATTAACTATAGCCTACACTTAAATAAAAGAATGTATTTGAGATTCTCTTCAAATGTATTTATTTTTTTATTCTTAAACTAATTTAATCTATTGAATAACAGGTCGTTATTCCTCTGACTTCACACACACACACACACACACACACACACACACACACACACACACACACACACACACACACACACACACACACACACACACACACACACACACACACACACACACACACACACACACACACACACACACACACACACACACACACACACACACACACACACACACACACACACACACACACACACACACACACACACACACACACACACACACACACACACACACACACACACACACACACACACACACACACACACACACACACACACACACACACACACACACACACACACACACACACACACACACACACACACACACACACACACACACACACACACACACACACACACACACACACACACACACACACACACACACACACACACACACACACACACACACACACACACACACACACACACACACACACACACACACACACACACACACACACACACAGCTCCCTCCCCGGGCCCTGTAAGGTATTGGCTTGGTTGCTACACGGACACATTTGTATGTTGCACCATGGTACTTCCTGTCTGA